>NW_005842594.1:710775-712304 GCF_000455745.1 Alligator sinensis | reverse complement strand
TGCATTTGGCGGGGGGGGGGGGGGGGGCGTTAACCATTTGACCACCACAGCCTAGTTGCCATAGCAGGGGTAACTGTTACTATCCTGCTGTGGAGGAAAGGACCTCACACCATTTACTGACATTACGTGTGGTTGGCACTCTATCAAGAGCTGAGAACCTACCTTACCTTGCAGGAAAACTACCTTATCTTGTCTCCATGAGTTTTTACAACTCAGAATAGGTTGACAAGAGAAAACCACTGCCTAGGAAAAACAGCAACATCACAAACAACTGCAAGGTGGCTCCTTTCTCTGAATGCAGCCAGCTTAGTTAGGCACACATAGTTTGGGCTTCTCTACACCGAGGAGTTCATTGGGCAAGGTGTGAATTTCAAATGCATTGTCTAATGTGCACCAACAACAGCGAGCAGTAGGAGCAAGGCTTTTGTGCAAGTTGGCAGATCCCGTTTGCAAATAGTCAACTTGCATTTTGTATAAACTGAGCATGTGGGAGACTGACAGCAGCATAGCAGAAGGACCAAGAGCAGAATAGTTGATGCCCTGCAAATGTATACTTACTGACTTCCCTGTGCAGATCAGCTGTTAAATCTTGGTTGTTATACTACTGCACCCCACACCCCACCCCACCCCCACACTACATTTGGATTTAAAGTGGTTCTCCGGTCTACTTTAACCCTCTTCCAAAGTGGGATAAGAAAATCCACTTATACCGGAGCAGGCAAGTCCAGGCGGAAAATTATGCCCATAAACTCGAAACTTGCAGTACTAGCAGCCTCGCGCTGGTGCCCTGGAACCTGGCCGAAGAAGGGGCTGGGAGGTGTGCGGGGCCGGGCCGAGCATCCCGCGCTCTCACCACTGGAGAAGCCGCTGGGACGCCTGCCATCACCCCGGGGACCCTCCTCTCTGCGGGTCGGGACCTCCCGACTTCGATGTCGGCACAAGGCCCGGCAGGAGCAGCTGCGCCCCCCTACAGCTGCTTGGGTCTTTGTGGGGCGCAGCAAGGAGAGGGGCGCAGCTTTGCAGCGAGGAACAAGCCTGCGGGGCTGCGCCCTTGGGTTTGGGGACCGGGTTTCCTTTGCAGAAAGGCTGGTTTCTAGACAGGCTACTCACCACCTTGGGTCTCCCTCCAGCCGTCCTGGCTGGGGGCAGACTCACAGCAGCCCCGGGACACAGCACACCACCCGCCAGGTGTTTGCTAGGGCGGCAGCGCCTCCCATTCAAGCCGCTAAAGTCCAGCTCCCCAGGTCCTGAGCGTTGAATGGAAGAGAAAAATCTCCGGGGAAGTGGAGGAGCGAGGGAAGGGGCTTCTAGAGCTTGGTCCTTGCACCTCCGCACGCAGGGGCACCTGGCCGGCGGCGGCAGCGCGGGCAGGATCGGGCCCGTCACGGACCCCTGGGCAGGTGAGGGAGGTGCAGTCAATCCAAGGACCGTCCCCTCCCCCGGACTTCATTTCCAGGTCAGAGAAGAACCCAAATGGGAGTGGATTCCGCGGAGCGAGGAAGAGGAATTTGCTCGTGTTTCCCGTGCCG
>NW_005842594.1:709958-710765 GCF_000455745.1 Alligator sinensis | reverse complement strand
ACCGTGCGATCCCCCTGAGTTACCCCTGGCCAGACCCGCGCTGGGGGCTGAGTAAAGCTTGACCCATCCAAGCCGCTGCGGACACTGATGCCGGGGCCGCGGGGAGCCCATCTGAACCTAAAGGTGAGACCGATTTGTTGTTACAAGTCTCTCATTAACTGCAGCGCTGTCACCTCTCGACCTCGCAGAGCTCTGGACGTCCCTGGTGCCCGGCGCCCATCAAGGGAATAAGGATTTGTCCGGTGTCCTTCACTTTTCTGCTTTGCATTGAGCTCCGCAGCAGAGACCCGCGTCCTGGTTCCCCGCACCCGCCTGCCTGTGAGGGGCTTTACTGCGCGGCGCTTCCCTTCGCCCTCCGTGCGGCGCCCGGGTGCCTGGAGGCGTCTCTTGGCCGCGGGGGGATCCCCGCCTGCGCCCGCAGATGCGGTTCTGCGCGGTTCTTCTCCGCGGGGAGGGGCCATTTCTGGAAGGGGCTGTTACCGCGGGAAAAATGTTCCGCGAAATCGCGAGTGGCGCTTGGATGCAACCAGCCGCCTAAACAAATGGGGGTTAGAGCTTGTTCTTCCTCGGGGTGGGCTGGAAGGAGACATCCAGGTTTCAGTCCGTTGCCGAAGTTACCGGCCGCCCTGTCCTGTACACGGCCAGGGATCTCTTCAGTGGAAACAAAAAGCCGCGGGGCTCCTCTGCAGGCGAGGGGTGCGAGAAGCACCCGCGCGTGGCTCGCAGCCCGCCGGGACCAGCGCGGGCTGGGCAGGGCAGGGCAGGGCAGGTCGGCGGGGCTGGCTCGTGCCGAGGAGGCCGGGAGGA
>NW_005842594.1:708737-709730 GCF_000455745.1 Alligator sinensis | reverse complement strand
CCCAGTCACTGCAGCTTCTCCCGCTGCTTGCCGAAGAGGCTGCCGGAGCTGGCCCAGGGACAAGCGTGCCGGGGCAGCGCGGGGGGTGTCGGCACAGCGGGTGCAGGCGGAGGGACTCATTGCAAACGCACCCTTTCCACCCAGAGCCCTCCCTAAACCCGCACCGGCGGCCCGGCTCCCCCGGCAGCTCTCCGCCGCACACGGTGGGCTCGGCTGTACGGAACCGGGGAGAGCTGGAGGCGGAGGGGGCGGGGACGACGTTTGAGTTTGAAGACGTGGAAAGCGCTGGGAAGTCTGGAGCCCCCAGACTCCAGTTGTTTGCACTGCAGGACCTTGCAGCGAGGCCACAGCCCCAGGCCCCAGCCCTGTCCCTGGGCAAGCCTGACGGGGGATCGCCGCAGACCCCCTTGCTTGGCCCCTACTCTGAACCTAGACCCTGCGTGAACTTGCCGCGGCGCGGAGGTGACCCCGGCCCGGCATGAGGAGGTCGCGGGGGAAGACGATGGCTCGGGCAGGTTCCCTTCTGTGGCGCTCTCCGGAGCTGAGCTTTCCCGGCCCCGAAATCCCGGGGGTCGGGAGCATTCCCGGAGCCAAGGAGCGGCAGTGCCAGTCGGGGGAGAAGCTGCTGTGCAGAGCGGCCCGCACTTACCGTCGGAGACGGAGACAGCCGCCAGGATCAAAGTCACCAGCGCCAGAGCCTTCACGTCCATGCTGGGCAGGCGGCGGGCTGCGGGGGCAGAGGCTGGAGCTGGAGCCTGGGGCAGCTGCGGCCGGGCTGTGCTGGGCCTCCTCCTCCCTCCTCCCTCTATAGCAGGGCCGGGGCTGGCTGCCGGGCGGGGCGGGGCAGGGGGAGTAGCCGGCGGTGAGTTATTGGCCTCTGCAGGCTGTTACATCCCTCCTCTGCTGGTAGTATTGGACATCAACCAAACAGCGGGGCTGCTGCTCCGCAGCCGGCGCGGACCAAGGCTCTGGGCACGGAGACTATCGGGTGGC
>NW_005842594.1:708450-708702 GCF_000455745.1 Alligator sinensis | reverse complement strand
CAGGAGAAGGGAAGGTGGAGGGGGGCAATGGCACCGCATCCCGGGCGAGTGCCCGGCATCACCTGCCAGGTGAGCCTGTGACCCAGACAGGACCACGGGATCCTAGAAGGGCAGCACACCTAGAAGGGCTGGAAGGGACATCTGGAGATCACCTAGTCCAACCCCCTGGGGAAGCACATCTGCTACTGGGGGGTGAGGGGGAGACCTTCCCCCTGGAAACTGCTTCTAGTCCCCCCCCCCCCCCCCCAACAA
>NW_005842594.1:697938-708440 GCF_000455745.1 Alligator sinensis | reverse complement strand
GATCCTGAGCCCCCTCCACACTGGAGGGGATGAGGCTGAAGTCGGTTATTTACTCCCAGTTCCTTCTTCCCGGGTCTTTATTCCTGGTTCCTTTTTTCAAAGCTAAACTATACTGAATAAAAGCTTGTTATTAATGAATTACACATTCTAAAGAGAGAGAATTTCATTAGCTATGCATATGTACTAATTAATATTTAAAATAATATCCCACATCAAATACAGAGCCCTAAATGAAGGTCAGATTAGGATGGGATTATGGGGCAAAATACTTCTTGGTCCATCCCAAATTTCCTGTCAATGCCACTGGAGGACTGTTCCAAAGAAACCTGATCACAGTCCTGCCTGGCTCAAAGCATGGTTTGGCCAAGCCAGGCTGCCAATTGACAGCACCCATGCCCACTGTACTAAATATAATCAAACAAGGAACTGTTTTTTGGGGCTGGGATTATGGCTAGAAATCCTGTTTGGGCTACCTCACAGTATACTTCTGTGCCACCTGGAGACTCTCCCAGACACATCTGACCAGAGTCTTGCCTTGTCCAGAGTGCAGTTTGTTCGTGCCAGGCTGCTAACTGGCAGCCCCCCATGCCTACTGTACTAAGTATAATGGCTTGAATAAGGAACTGGTTTTGGGCTGAGATTATGATTGGAAATCCTTTTTGGGCCATGTCATACCACGTCTCTGTGGCACCAGGGGACTCTCCTTGACAACTCTGGCCAGGGTCTTGCCCAGCCCAAAGTGCTGCCAACTGACAGCCCCACCATGCCCACTGTACTAAGTATATGGGCTTGAATAAGGAACCGTCTTGGGCTGGATTTATGGTTGAAAATCTTTTTTGGGCCACCCCACACTGCCTCTGTACCACTAGGGGACTCTCTCGGACATCTTTGGCCAGAGACTTGCCCAGCCCAAAGCACAGTTTGTCTGTGCCAGGGTGCCAATTCTGAGAGAGAGAAATTCTCTCTCTTTAGGATGTGGAATAAGGAACCAGGAATAAAGAATTGGGAATTGGGAATAAACAACCAATTTCAGCCTCATCTGGAAAGGTGGCCCTCAGCTTGCTGCAGGGAAACACCTTAACTCCTTTACAGCTGCTCCCATCTCATTACTTCAGTGACTGTGGGATAACTGAGAACAGCATCTGGGCCCAATTATTTCAGTGGAGTTACTCCAGATTTACACCAGCCCATTTGACATGACAACCAGGCTGCCATGTGAGGAGAGGATTGCCTGGGTTCTCTTGTACCTATACCTAAATGGTGCCTTTTCTCTCATTAGCCAGACCCAGCTCCACAGGTTCTCCCCCACCTCTCCTTTGTCTTGCAAAGGCTGCTGCCTAGGATGGCACCTCCACTGAAAAGCCCCATGGGGTTGAAGAGCAGGCCGGGTTGGCAGGGGCCACTTACCCTGAGCATTGTCAAGTGTAAGTGATTTAAGCATGTCTTCACTGTCTAACATCCAAGCCCACAGGACCCTGCTTGTTGCCATTCAAGACATTAAATAAACAGAGAGGCTTTGATTGAATCCAAATCCTTGAGTACATTAAACAGGCACCCAAATGCTGGATGAGGGGCATAGGACAGGACCACTGGACTGGGGATACTGGGCCTGTCTGAGAGTACTCCTGAGACAGGATTTACACCTGTAGGCACAACAGCAAGGGCTCAGGAGGTCAAGCGCAGCCCTCTGGCTAGCCCCAGGCTGATGACTCAGTTGATGACTCCCAGCTGGCAATTCAGGTCCAAATGATGCAGGGCTCCCCCCCAGGAAATGCAAGGGGCTGTTGTGTCTCTACTGTCTGTCCCACAGCCCATGTGAGGCCGTGGAAAGACTCCTGCTGCTGTGATTGGGTGATAGGCTAGCATTCCCCAGGGCTCAGCACTGGCAGGCCCTTAGGGCATGTTCAGATGAGCACAGTCATGTGGTAAGTTTGCAGCACGTTTGCAGCACCACATACCGCACAGTCCAGTGTTCTCCGTGATGCAAGGGTGTGTTGGTCAAGCACGCGCTGTGCCCGGGTTTTTTTCCGCAGGATATCCAGGGGTAAAAAAAAAACGGAAAAAAAATGGAACAACACACTCAGCCAGCACATGCTGCTGAAAAGCAGAGCCAGACCGCCCAGAGCCATTGCACTGCCAGCCAGCTGGCCCCAGCCTCCCCTACCCAACCAAGAGCAACTTGCTGCTTGCCAAAGCATGCGTGGCATGAGCATTCCCCAGCCCAGGGACAAGTAGCAGCGGCACAAAGTGCACCGCTGCTACTTGTCCTAGGAGAACCAAACGTCCATGCACATCTGGACATGCCCTTAGAGTCTGTTTTATTAAACCACTCATCACATTACTATATGAGCCACTATAAATTAACTGTTAGGCGCTCACGTTTTCACATGAAAAGTCAACAAAGCTTGGACTCTTGCATCACTTACACCCCTTGGAAATAGAAAGACAACTGCCAGAACTGTACTAATAAATGGTGTCTCATATACATGATGGGATTTGTACTGCAAATGTTTAAAAGGATGATGTCTATTTCCCAATTGCTATATGCCCAGGCAACAGCAGTGAGACAACACAGAATTAGTCTCTTAATAGTTTCTAAGTAAGTGCTAATGTGAAGAGACTAAAGGAAGGAATAAAAGAAGGAAAAGAAAGTCCTCAGACCATGACACATGAATGAGCAAGTCAAGCTGTCCTGACTTTAAAAAGCTGTGAACATGATACAACACCTAAAAGCACTTTTGCCTGCTCCAATAATGGCAAATTTACCCCAAGGGAAAAAGGGGCTAAATTTACCAGGCTTTCAAATGCCTGCCTTTGAATGCAGAACCTGAGGTTCTTCACACTTTTGAATATACAGATTTATCTGTGTCCACCCTGGCATGATTTGCTCCAGTCTCATGCCTCTGGTTCACCTCTTCCTTTATATGTCTACCCAAAATTAGGTTTAATCACAGCCTTTGTTGTTTTCATAAAATTCAGAGTGTAGACCCTCTTGTTGCAGGATAAAAGCCTTTTATTTCAGTACTTGCACAACCGATTCAAGCACAGTTAAAACAGAAACAGGCTTGCAAATTCTTTGGGAGCTTGTTTTGTGTAACAATGGCATAATGGACCCTGGAAGGAGTACTGCCACCACCACTACAACCTACAAAAGCATGCACACACAGGCCAGAGTCACACCAGGTCAATAGCAGACATGGTTATTTAAATGCTGGTGTGTAGCCCAGTCCTAAATACATCACATAGCAATGGTCCAAATTCACTCACCATAAGGGCATGGGCACAATTTAAAGTATGCCACACAAATGAGGAAAAAAAATCCAAACAGTTGGCTATTGGGACCATAAGTAAGAACAGGTGAGAACCAGAGAAGATATGTGGGATACATCATTGCACCAACAAAACACTGCACCAACATACCTCTAGAACAAAGTACCAGCAATTATTCATATTTTTTCCCCTCTCACCCTTCCTCTGGTTCAAGCCTGCAGTCCTTATTCAAGTAAAACAGCTATCACCTGCTTATAATATTCACACCTTAATGTGGCCATAGGCAGGCGGGGGGAAAAATATACATAAAAAATAATATATATAATATTCACACCTTAAATGCAAACTCACTATCTCCTCCTTGTGGCAAACTGGCTAAGTTGCAACCAGCAGCACACTTGATAAACGAATGCCCAGCTGCAGAGGATGGGAAGTGGAAGCGTATCAGTCACTACGCACAGCAAAGATGATCATCTTGATTGTTTCAGGTGAAAGAATAGTGTGTTAACAGCACCCTGTAATTATGGCTGGTCAGAGACACTTCATATTTCAATGTTTTTCATTGGAGAGTGCAGACTGTGGTAATCATTTTGCTTTGCAAAATCATATCAATATCACTAACATCTCCTCCTCCTTTCTTTCTTTCATATAGCTTTAGGAGCAAAAGCTATAATCACAGTTTTAATTCCAAATTCCCCTACCAGACCAGTGCCCTGCTGGAAAGAGAGTGTAACTCTAGGATGTCACCCTTAAACTTGTATCTGAGGCAAGATATTATTGTATGCCCCATGGTTTGGTCAGGGTTTCTGCAGTCATAGCCAGGTGAGATTTTTAGGTGCCAGGTGGCCACACTGGCTATGTCCAGTGCATATCCTATTAAGGGTTGTCCGCATGCTCCATGGAAGGTTGAAGCCTGGTTGTTGCACTACTGGGTCAGAAACAAGGGATAGGGACAGACATTACATATAAACCAGTTTAAGTGATCAAAAACTGGTTTAAACCTGTAACAAAACAGATGTTCAGTGCACATACACCAGTTTGAAAATGGCTGAAACCAGTTTAAGATAAACCTGGTTGAATATAGTATCAGATTCAACTGATTTGGGTCAAACTGGCTTATGCAGTGTCTGTCCCAGACCCCTTGCTGGTTTAAGATAAACCAGACACCCCCAGCATCCCAGTATGCTCTCTGGGCTGGACAAAGCTCTCTGCTCCACAGCAGAGCTGGCCCCTCCCCACTGCTCCCTGGCCAGAGCTCTGGCACAGACTGCAGGCATCTGCCTGCTCCCCACCCCTCTCCTCCCCATCCCCACTGCCTTACAGACACCTCAGCATTAGCTAGCAGACCACATGCTGGCTAGTCTGTGCTGTGGCAGGACAAAGGGAGAATCAATGGGTAGCTGGTAATGTCGCTTTGTTTTCTTAATGGGGTGATAAACACTGTTATCAATTCCCTGCTGGGCTGCTGTGTGGGGAGGTGACCCCTCCTTGATCAAAGCATCCTGCCAGGGCCTGGCCATGCCCCCATGAGCTCAGCACTGGGATGGAAAGGAAGGCTGTTCTAGCACCCCCTAGCTTCTAGCCTGAGCCACTGCAGGCATGTCCCTGCATTTCCTTGGTCTGTTCAGTTGGAAACCAGATCAACTTAGGCAAGTTAGACTAACCTGCAAAGATTGAATCAGTTCAGGCTCAGGCTTTTTGAATGCTTGTCCCTAGCTAACGTGTTTATTTGGGAAGGTGTTTTTGGGAAGGATGGTGACAGCCTTCTCACGTCCTACTCTGTTTGGTCTCTTGACTTCTCAAATTCCTTGAATTTCTCAGTTTTTGAATGCCTGGGTCCACAACGAATGTCACCGAAACAGGGACTGAACGCCTTCAACAGGCCTCCCAGTCAATGGAGCAAAACTCAAAATCGAAGAGATTACATCTCATTTAAGAAAAAAAACATTTTTAAAAATTCTAACAATACCAAAACTTCCTGTATCAATAATTTCAAAAGTATATTTGATTTTTTTGTTTTGAAATGACTTTTCATTCAAAATGTTTTATTTTCTATATATATACCATCTGTATATATAAGGTATAGATATAATTTTTCAAAGGCAAAATGAAAACAATATTTCAAAATGATTTTGTTAAAATCTTTTTTGACCAATCCAAAATTATGTTTTCAGAATTTTTCTTTTGTATATCAGTTCATAAATGTTGTCATTTGTTCAGATGGAGAACAAAGCTAGTCTTAAGAATCTTGAAACCTTGTATAGAAAAAGGAAATTCTTTTACATAGCTCTTTTACGAGTTGTGAGATGTTGAAAAAATTGTTTAAAAATAGACAAAAAGAACAACTAGCAAAAAAGATGTAATCTAAAGAAAATGTATCTGCTGTGCTGAATCATCTACTTCAAAATATTTTATTTTTAATAACAGAATAGAAAATTCATTGCACAATGTTGCCAATTTGTGAATATTTCCTTGTAGAATACAAACAGAATAAACCAAAGCTTCCCAGATTAAAATTATGTTAATTAAGATTAAGATTATGTTAAATAGGATTTAAGGTTAAGATTTAAAAACATTGCACAGAGGTTGTGATTATCCCCAAACCTCACATTTCAGACCCATAAAAATCAGAGTTTAAGTTAGATTTCATAAAATAAGTCTAAATGATCTGATTTAGGTATTAAATTTCTTTAGATAGCTTGTCTTTTAACTAATTTTAACTCCCCAAGAGTTAACCTATTCTCATAAATTTTTAGAAAAATCCATTCACTATTCAAAGAATGAGGGTTACAATTTTGGGGAAGATACAATTTATTTTCAATATGTAACAGAATGGTTTGCTTTAACAAACATCAACTGTGAAGCTGCAAAGGAATCTTCCACAAAGTTTTGGTGAAGTTAACCTACTTTTTTCCAGAACACTAAGAAAGAGAGGCTCTCTGGTCAATTTTAACACAAAATAATTCTAATTGTGATTACCACAACTTTATTATATAATAAATATATAATAGCTCTTGTAACCATTGTTATGTGCTGCAGTGCCTGCCATGGGAAAATATTCATGACCAATTAATTTTTCCATATGGCAAATATAATATAGAAATATTATATGTTCCTGAAATATAATATATGTTCCTACTGTCTAGAATTTTGATGAGAAGATTGCCATCACATAAAACAAACAAGTTTTATTTCTCAATTTTAAAAATAATATATCCATAGTACTTTTTCCTAAATGAAGAATATCAGTATTTTGTATAACTCCATTAATTATAAATGCAGTTTTCATTAGTAAAGATTTTTTAAGAAAACAAACATATTAAATGGGGAAAATTATCTGTTTTCATTTTGCTTTCATTAAATCAATAAATATTATTTAACAGTGATTTTTTCACATTTCATCTATGTATTAATATCAGGGGTATTTATTGAGTTATGTAACAAAATCTGTGAAAAACTGAAAGCTATAGTGACAGTCTATATTATACTTCATGGTAACTTACTTTACAAGGAAGTTATAATTATTCTAAAGCTAAGAATTGTAATCCCAGGAAATTCAGAAATTCAGTGTTAACATTAATTGAATTTAAAAAATCCAAACAGACTAAAATCTGGAAATGAACTTTTAAGGTACCCAAGCAATATTAATTCTTCTTTTATAGTGACACTGGCAATAGCCATATGATTGCAATTAAGCCATTTTCGTATCTGTAGTCCCAAAGTAGGTTAAACCAATGTTAAAGAAAGGCAGTTTCTTTTCCCCCCTGCTTCCACTTTTCTTACCCCTCCTCTTCCTTCCCCTCCCAATATCACTACAAGGCAGATATTTGACTTTTGCATGCCAAAGCAGTATATTTCCAGAATTTATGATACCATGACAAGGAAATGAAAAACTCAACTCTTAAAATCAGCAGCCTGGCTCCATAACTAGAGACAGAATTCTATTTCACTTAATAGATGACCAAAATTCAGCTTGTGACCAACTCTGAATTATCAACTGAAGTGAACCACTGATTCTGTTACGCCTCTGGATGCATGAGTGACTCCAACCATAGGAAAAGGGAGACATCTGAGCATCTTTGCATGATGATCCTATTCTTATAATGGGGCACTTATATATTCAAAGTGGGGTAATAGAATCAACCCTATACTTTGGTTGGGTAACCCAGTGTTGGTTGCAAGTTGCACTTTGATCCTCAAATACGAGAAATAGAATTTATCCTAAATTCTGATAATCAAATCACTCTTGCCATAGGATCACTGGAGCACAGAGTTAAAGTTGTTTTGGTGCCTCAAGGGAACAAACATTAGACCGCTGACAGACAGAAAAAAACCCCAGTGCTTTACTGGAGGAGGAAGCACATTAGTTCAACTTGGCTCCCCAGCATCTGTATAGATCACACATTATTAAATTTTTTAACCATTTTTTATTTCCTTACACTTTTATTTAAAAGCTTTAAAGAGATATTTTCTTATTTCTTTGTGTAGGTTCCTAACACCTTCTTAAGAAACTGTAGCAAGCGCAATATTCAATATAACATATCTGTCATTTAAACAGCACAGACTAACAAGAATGAGATGTCTCATTTGCCTGCTTTACTGTGTAAAAAATCTACCAAGTTTCAGATGCTGTTTCAAGTTGTCTGTTCCCATTGCTGTAGATATCCATAATGTGTGTCAGCCCCAGAAGATTCCTTGGAGGGCAAAGTGAGAGATCAACTAGAGGTCAAGTGAGTACTGTTTATAGATGGTTAACTGAACTGACAGAGAACTATAGTAGTGGCTTCTTGTTACAACATTTTAAGATTTAAACTTGCTTCCCTGGGAGTTTCGCATCTGACTTCAATGGAAGCAAAGCTGGTCTGTTAGGGAAGAATTTTCCACTGAAATCCCCCCAGTTGCTTTCATCCTAACCTGGCCTAACCTGTCAAGGAGCCCCAAACTATGTACATTTCCTCTGGTTTCAAGTTTTGTGACAATATAATTCTTGGACCACATTTGAAAGTTTGGAGCGAATCTGAGCCAAGTTTTGCCTGAATTACTTCTCTCCCCCAAGCAAGCAGATGCCCAAGGGGAATTTTAGCCAAGATTGTACAAAACTTTCCAGCTTTGCTTGGATTTCACTTTGAAATTTCAGGTTCATTGAGTTTTCAGGACTCTCTAAAAACCAAAATAGTTGTTTTAAAAAGAGGCTCACTATCACCTGTGCAAAGAGAAACCATGAGGTTTGCACAATGCTGAACTCAGCTCCAACATCTGGATCTCCCCATGGGACATTCCTACTTGTGAGGAGAGCAGAGAATTAGAAATGCACATCTGAAAGGAGAAAGCATAGCTGGACTGAAACTTTGGTTACCATCTCATTCTATTTACATATTTCCTTTATTCTCTTTGGAGTTGACCCTTCACTGCTTCTGCTGGGATCTGGAAATGGGCTTGATGAATGAAAGCTGGAATTCAAACACCTGAAAAACTTCAAGACATTCAGGTCCACAAGTAAACTTCCCAGAAATTTGCTCTGTCAGCCACATCACAGTTCAGAAGCTGGAGAGTCCAAGTATCCCCTAACAGCCACGTGGGCCAACTTGACATATTTCCCTAAGCAGCAGAAGGGGAAGGTGTAATGTACAGGCCAGTTTGTATAGGTCATACTGCCCTCTAGTGACTGGAGATTAGAGCTGATTAAAACTATTTTTTTAAAAGAAAAACAATACCACAAAAATGCATGTAGTGTAACAGTAGACTAGGAAGAGGATTTCGTTTCCATCATTTTAAAGGAATTCCTTTTGGTTTCTCAAAAATGCCTATGGATTTTCTGTCGACATTTTTAGTTTTGAAAACTGAAATATTTAAAGATATTGTTAAATGTTGAAATAAAAAGGTCAACTTTGAAATGTTTTTCTTTTAAGAAATCTTTCAGTGTAACAGATAACATTGTAAATAATGTACTGATAAATAAGGGAAAACTATTGAAAATAGGAAAGTAAAAAAAGAGAACAAAATATGAAAGCTTTTTTTTTCAAAAATTGAATTTTGGGGGGGAATGTGCTCATTAAAATTTCCTTTTTCGAGAAATAATGCCAAATTTTTATTTAAATTATTTTCATAAGAAAGTTTTTTACTTTTCTACTGGAAACCAAGAGAAGATAGAAGCCCTACTAATGTCAAGCTAAAAGAGATTTTCCTTCAGGTCTGGTGCTGGTGACTTGACTGACATTGCTGACATTGAAAGTCCTGAGGTCTATTCCCAATGAAGTCTGTACGTGGAACAACTAGCAAGCAGGACCTTTGCAAGATGCAGTCCTGGGTGGATAAGAAAGATGAAGGGAATGAAAGGACTTTTTGGCTTCCTCAGAGGCTCCTGATCATGTGCAGCACAAGAGCTGTTAGATTAGGGAGTAGGATCTCCCATACCTGCAATACAGTACATGGCCTTCCTGACTATTACAGTTCATGGGGGACATAGAGTTATTTTCTTTGGTTCTGAATTGGAAGTTTGGCTCCTCAACACCCAGCTCACACATGTGGACAGAGGTATCAGAGCCCAAATACCAGACAAAACTAAAATGAGACTACATATTAGTCAAAGCCACAGACACAGACTTGAGATTTCCCAAAGTCTAGGGCATTTGGAGCTGGGAATTCAGCCAGATCAGTTAGAGACTAAAGGACCCAGCTGCAAAGTTCAGCCCTGGGGTCAGGTTCCCTTAAAATGGTAAAAATGAGACGGGATTGTTTGGCTCTAGGACTTAAGCTGGAGCCCATCTCTGTTTGAAACAATCCAACCCGGGATGGCTCTGAGACCGCCCAATCTTGCACCTCCCCAGACTGAGCAATAAATTTGCACTGCATCTAACCATGTTCATAGGAGCCCAAACAAGATGAGTTTGGAGAAGTCTTGTGGTCAGGGACACACTGTCTCCCATGTGTTCTGCTTTCCCCTCTCTCCCCCTGCCCCCCTAGAATCCTCTGTGTCCTCCTTGCCGTCTGTTACGCTGGTGTCTTGTCTCTGCTGCCACGTAAGGTGTGGGACCAAGGAAGGAAACATACTGCGTTAATGCCTATTCCTTTAACCATACACCCTGCCAGACACAGCAGGGAAGGTTTGATTCAAAGTGACAGTGACTGGATATGACCAACATAAGAAGGGCAGGACTTAGGGGGAGGAGCTTTTCCATTCTCCCAGAAATCATGGGGAAAGAAAAGCTGGGGGCACATTTCTGAGGGAAAGA
>NW_005842594.1:674568-697907 GCF_000455745.1 Alligator sinensis | reverse complement strand
CTTCCTGCTGGTTACACGCATGGGCGACTGGTACCTCTTGAGTCTGGGGGGGCACCAGCGGCTGATTGCCGACCAGGAGGAGGGGTCCCCCATTGGCCAATCAGTGACACCAAAAGCACCAGCAGCAAAACTGGAAGTGCCGGCGGTGCTTCTCTCGGTGCCCCCACTCCCTGGCCAGCACCGGTTTTAGCGGGGCACCAGCCGGCGCTTCTCTTGGTGCCCCCACTCCTCTCGGCACCCCCACTCCCCACTGCCCCCCTTACATGTTGCCTATGGTTACACGTATGTTCATATTAGTGAAATCTAAGTTCAGGACTATTTCTATGGATGTCATATGCCAACAGAAATGAATTAGCATGCATGTGTGGTATATACCACAGGGACTGAGGTGTTGGACAATAATCTAGTTTGAAAATTGTTTGCAGTGAAAATTGTGCTCCAGGCTGCAAGCAGCTGTTGACTCTCAGATGGACACAGGGATTGGGAACACAGCTTGTTTATTGTGGTGGAAATGTTTAATCTGCTGGAAATGTACTGATGCTCATCAGCAAAAGTTGCCACATGGTAAACAAATGTTTAGCTTGCAAAAAGCAATCTTTAACATCACTTAATTTATGCATCAATCAGACACTGGGTATTGTGCAGAGGCATAACAGGCCAGTACTGTGCCCTGGGCAGTCCTCCATTTCTCCTGGATCCAGCTCTGGCAGCAGGGAGGGTAGAGCAGAGTGGCAGCACAGAAACAGAATCCAGAGGCTCCCCGCTCCTTGAGGGAGAGTGTAACCTCCTGGGCCAAGATACTGGGTGGAGATGTCATCGTGATCCCAGGCTCCATATGTGCCAGCAAGTTGAAAAGGTGCTGTTGTCTATGTCAGCAAAGAGTGATTAGGATCTAAACTGTGATCCCCAAGATCACCCATCCTGCCCTGCATGTGGAGCATGGCAAGAGGTGGGATTGTGGATCAGATCCCATGCCACCATTAAATTAACATCTGCTACGGGCCTATGTGGAGTGTTTCATATATTTCCTTAGATACTATTCAGGCAAGCTATGTATCATTAGGTCATTTCATTTTCTCTTTTAGGTTAACTGCCCCAATAATTTTTTAATCTAATTGCATCACAGCCACAGACAGGACAGACATTGGCTACCTTGTGCATGTGGATATGAATTTTTAAATATTCACAGCTTGGTTTTGGTTCTTTGGGGGGGTTCTTTGTTTGTTGGTTGGTTTTAATTTGGCAAGGTACACACATGTGAAGGACAAATCCAGGATAAACTCTATGTTATGAAGTGTACCTATTTATATTCCACATGAAATATGGCCAGGCAGCTTTTTGTTTCTCCTCATTCCCTTTTTTTCCTTTTGTGGGAAAAGTATATTTTTCCCAACCACATAAAATTCAAGAAGTGACAATGGTTTTTGCTTCAATCATTCTAGAAAAATTTACATTGGGCAAGAAAAGAAAGAGTTTTGCTATCTTAATTTTAGAGGCCGTGGTTGGTTCCAATATACCTAATTCACTAAATTGTATTTAAATAGCCACGTTCACTGGGTTAGAAACCTCAAACTTGGCTTGTTTTGTAGAATTGCTTGCGATCTAAACAATAGGCTATATTTGAAGAAAATTGGCTGGGTGACTTTAAAATTCTGCATATAAACATTGATTTCATGCATTCGCACAAAAGATACTTAATGCAAATTATCTGAACTCATATAACTGCAAAAATACTTTAACTAGAAATATGAACGTTATCTTGCTTTTCATACAAAGTTTAACTCAAATGTAAAGAACATCAGCCTAGCAGAATAAAGGAGCTACTTAAATTTGACATATTTACCATTTGTATGTCATTCACGAAAGGGACAGTTTTCCACTGTGCATGTTTATCACCACTTTCCCAGTATTCATATTCAGATGGTTTACAACTGAATTTTTAAACTTAGGACCAGATCCCCAAATCTGTTCCAGCCCTTATTGCAGTCACAGCACCACAAAGGGAGAGAAATTTCTTAAGAGCTCTGTAGCTGGAATTCTTTAAGTTTTGGGGAATCACCTGTCAGCCACAAGCTAACACATTCAACTCCACAACCATATTCCATCATACTGACAGGTGTTGGAGGCCGAAGGGCTGTGTAACCAGAGCCGGAGCATACTGTGTTCGGCTATTCAAGGCTCTTGGATGGCCACTAAGGGAGTATAGTCAGCCAACAAACCCTATAGGAAACTACAGGGCCAAGAAACTACAGTTAGTTCCACTCCCAATACAAGTTTCATGCTGCAGAAAATGTAGTGCTTAAAGTTTCATCTGGTTTTGTACTACAGCAAAATCATCATGCCAAGTTTCTAGTTTTTTCCAGTGCCTTTTTCTATTTCCTTGTAATTCAAAAGCAGAAGAAGGAATTTTGATCAGATTAAAAGTAAAATAAAATAACAGGCAAATGTTAAGAATTGAAAATTTCAGCCAGGTGAAGAGTTTGGAAAGGTATCTGAAAACAAAGGGTGGTAATGGACACTGTTTTGCAACTTTAGATATAACAAGAGCCTATTGCAATATCTCCAGGAAAAATTTAAAAATATATCCAGTTTAGCTGGAATTAACTGTAAGAGTGCCTATCAATAACGGAAGGGTAAAAACCACAATGTAGTTATTAGAATTATATGATCATAGAATAATATGATTTTTAAAAAGCAAGGGCCAAGAAAGCTAGTGGCAGTTAAACTTAGTAGAAAGTAAAATATGACAATCTGGATCACGGATTTGGTCCCTGAATGTAAAATCAGGATTTATAATTTGAATTCATCTTTCTCTCTGACAGAGTGTAACTGACTGCCTTTCAAATTGCAGAGGTGTACCTAGTAGGGTTTGCATCCTGGGCAGCTATGGGCTCTGGCTGGTGTCCAGATCCCTGGGGAATGATGGCAAGGGTGTCTAAGCTTCCAGCAGCTTTAAGCTTCAGCTGTGACTAGAGGGGAAAAGAGGCAGGGGATGAAGCTAGAGGGGCTTTAAGGTCCTGACAGGTAAGGGAGGAGGTGTTTCCCAATTTAGGATTTAAGCCTCTCACCTGCTCCACCACAAGTACTACCAAATGCCATTCTGCGTGAAGATATAAAACCCTTAATTCAGTGGGGGACAAGGGGGTTCTCCCTGCCTTCACCCCCTGGTTCCTTCCCCTTCTCCTAGAACCTGGGCCTGTACCTACTGGAGCAGGAGCATAGCTATGTTCATTCTGGTGCTCCCCAGCCTCTATTCTAGTACCTTCCCTTCCCCAACTTTTTTACCTTGTAGCAAATGCTTTCAGTATTGTATGCTGAAATAAGCTCTGTGCTAGTAACATCAGGGATGTGTTTGTACTAGTCAATTCTGCACATATAAGACAAATATCCAATGCTTTCATTCATGGGAAGGTCTATGCATGATTTACAGCATTGATGGTTCCATGCGGGTATATCTTTCTCTTCTACATTTCTTGATTGGGTTGTGCTTGATGTCAAACAAATGATCTTAAAAGGAAGCAGTGAAACAAAAGCCTTCCATATCTCCCTCAGAAAGTAGCTTTTTTTATAATGCAAATGCCCTGGCCAGGTGGGCTGTCTGCAGCTGGGATGCAGGGGTTAGAGTGCTTTTTATAAAGGTCATAAAACCCCTTGGGTTCAGTCTTTACTTGCAAACAAAGCAGGTGGTGGATGCTTTCTCCCTGCCTCTCCTGCCCCCACTCCCCCCCCCCTCACTAATGAGTGTAAGTGAGAACCAAAACAAAGCTAATCAGAGGTTATCTATACTAGCAAAGAAGTCAGACTGATCACCAGTGCAGTGGCAGTGGTGGAAGCATTAAAACAATATGGGCTTGAGGTTGGGGCTGTTATAACATGGTGGTAAAAATGCCTGAGTCCTTCTCTTAATGTCTACAAGAATCCCCTTGTACTGATGTGATGGATCATACTTGCATCCTTGAGTTTTAATTTTTGGCCAGATATCTACATATCTACCTAGTCACCGTCACTATGCAACCTCCATTTACCACCTTATCTGTCTTATGATACAGCTTTCAATGATATGACCATATACTACTCTTTCCACAAGATGCTTGCTTTGGACAATGCACAGGATGGGCCCTGCTTAAGAATAAGGCAGCTCCTCAATGTTTCATTTTATCCTCACCATCCATTCCATTAACCACACACCTTCTGTATTAAATGTGGAATGATTCATTTTACCTGGGCTTTTTTGCAAGTGGTTTATCAAAACAGCGTCTGAGCACCTGACAAACTTTGATGGGTATATCTGCGTGGCAGAGCAATGCTATTACTCACACTTTATGTATAGGAACCTGATGCCCAAAGATATGAAAAATAGCATTTTCCGAAGCATCTGAGTTAGACATCCACCACTGATTTTTGTTAGGGCAACCACTGACTTGTTACACGTGGCACTTGTTACCTCTTTCTCCCTTCTGAAAATAGGCTCCAGGAATCATAAGGAAGCGCAGAATACAGCGCTAGCTGTGGTTTAAGGGACTTGCCTCGCATTACATAGAATAACTGTGTCAAAGGCAGTGCTGGAATTTAGCTTTGTAGAACTGCATCTCATTTTCATAATTATAAGGCCACCTTCACCTATGTGCAAGCCACACCTTGGAAGCATACTCATAATAAGGGTTAGGAAAAGTTCAAATTACAATGAATGTTCTTTTTAAAGATAATCACATACACACACAAAGAGTACGGTACATAACTATGCTTGTACATATACACATGAGCACACACTCAAACCCTGTGTACACTGAATTGTATACACATACATGTGTGTGCTCTGCATAGTGCACTTACTGTCTTTCTCATTCAACTATATTGGATATGGCCTGTTTTTGTGGTTGTATTTTACCCCAGTGCATATTGTGTTGATGCACAAGCACAAAACAGCACAATGTCCACACATTTATTACCTTTACATTTCCATCCAGGCTACAGGTTTGGGGCAGGGGGAGGGTATTAATGATCTAGGGAGCCAGCAGGTAGCACCTCTTAGAAAATCACATCGTGTATCCTAGGGGAAGTTCCTGGCTATAATTTTGACAATTATTCTGCAAGTCAGTATCGGGACAAATAATAGCAGCTGCAACACACAGCACTATGCCTTATTTTTTGACTGACAGTGGTATGATACTGTTGATTTAGAAAATATGGAAAGATACAGATTGATCTGGCCTGCCCTCTCACTGTCACCAGAGTCAAGGAAGGAAATGGTTGGAAAGGAATGGGAAAACTAAAACTGCAAATGGAATTCTAGGCATTAAGAGTTCAAGGCTAGCAGATCCTCCGTGGCCTAGGACTGCTGTCTCCAGAGGTGCCCATACAAAAAGGATTATTTCATTGGATAATAGCCAAGTGAAAATGAGGTTTCCTTCCAAACCTCCTAGCCAGAGGGCTTTACTCAGTCTTAAATCCAGATGCTGTAGAATAAGATGAAATGGAGTTTCCCAAACATTTCCCCCTTTTCAGGCCTTGAAGGATGGATGGTAGGACCCAGCTCATCAGACTGATAGCCCAGAGCAGCTATGCAAGACTTTTAAAGGAACAGGGGGAGGATCAGAAGAATAGGAAATGCCATGTGCCTGTCTTGAAAGGTGCTGAGCTGCTGAGAGCCCTTAGGATCTCACAGGAGTTGTTCAGCATCTGGCAGGGTCAGACTCACATTTATGTTTGCTGTCCTGAATGCTCCACCCTCTCAGTGTCCCCCCTTCTTGGCCCTTCTTTATCCCATTCCCTCTTTTCTATGTCACTTTCCTTTCTCCTCTCTCAGTCATTCTTACTCCCTTTCTTTAGCTTTTTATCCTTGCTTCTTCTGTCCCTTTCACTTCTCAATTTCAACTTTCACTTCTTTAAGTTATGTGTGCGCTTAAGTGTCTTTCTGAATCAGCCCACTTGTGGTTATCTGAGAGCCAAAAAGACATGGCAAGTGTTCAAAATCCCAGGAAGAGTTTGCTGTGGTGGCAGTTAGAAATATATATTTTACCTGTAAATTAGGGATGTCTAATGTAGAAGTCAATAAGATGTGATCTTCTCATGAAATCTTCTGGTCTGGATAGAGTGCACCCTAGAGTGCTAAGGGAACTGGAAGACATCATAGTGCAGCCACTGGCAAGGATATTCAAGAACTTGTGGTGCTCGGGCGAAGTACCTGAAGATTGGAAGAGAGCCAATGTGGTGCCTGTCTTCAAGAAAGGGAGGAAAAAAGACCCAGGAAACTACAGGCCAGTCAGTTTGACCTCAGTCCCTGGGAATATCTTGGGGAAAGTTATCAAAGAAACCATTCTTGACAGGCTAACACAAGGCAATGTTCTGAGAGATAGCCAGCATTGGTTTGTTGAAGGTAGGTCTTGCCTGACCAATCTCATTTCCTTCTATGACCAGGTGACGTATCACCTGGACAAAAGGGAAGAGACTGATATCATATATTTGGCTTTAAAAAACCTTTTGACCATGATGTCCTCATTAAAAAATTGGGCAACTGTAGCCCTGACTACACCACAGTGTGATGGCTGGGGAACTGGCTCCAAGGTGGGACCCAGAGTGTGGTAGTTGACGGAACTGAATCAACATGGCACTCGGTGACCAGTGGTGTCCCCCAAGGCTCTGTTCTTGGACCTGGACGCTTTAATGTCTTTATAAATGATCTGGACTCTCGTGTCAGAAGCGGACTGGCTAAGTTCACTGATGACACCAAACTTTAGGAAAGAGTATCCACACTTCAGGATAGGTTTTCAAGGTTGGTGGATGAAAACCTGATGGCATTCAATATGGAGAAATGCAAGGTGTTCCACCTCAGGGAAAATTAACCCACATCACACTTACAGGTTCGGCAATGCTACACTCGCTAGCACCACAACTGAAAGAGACTTCGAGGACATGTCTGATCACAAGAACATGAATAACCAATGTGATACTGCAGCTGGCAAAGCAAACAGAACTCTGGCTTGTATCTACTGATGCATCTTGAGCAAGACCCAGGATGTCATCCTCCCACTGTATGCAGCCTTGGTGAGGCCACAGCTGGAGTACTGCATCCAGTTCTGGGCTCCACAATTCAGGAAGGACATTATGGAGTGGCTTGAAAGAGTCCAGAGGAGAGCCATACACATGATCAGAGGGCAAGAGAACAGGCCTTATGAAGACAGGTTGTGGGCTATGGGACTCTTCAGCCTGGAAAAGTGCAGGCTCAGGGGTGACTTGGTGGCAGCCTATAAGTACATAAGGGGTGTGCATCAGGATCTGGGGGAACACCTGTTCACCAGCGCACCCCAAGGGATGACAAGGTCCAATGGTCACAAACTCCTGCAAAACGGTTTTAGTCTGGACATAAGGAAAAACTTCTTTACTATCCGAGCCCCTAAGGCCTGGAACAGACTGCCTCCAGAGGTGGTGCCAGCACCTACTCTGGACACTTTTAAGAAACATTTGGATGCTTATCTTGCTGGGATCTTTTGACCCTAGCTGACTTCCTGCCCCTTGGTCAGGGAGCTGAACCCGATGATGAGGTCCCTCCTAGACCTAACATCTATGAAATCCATGACATTTATTAAACATGCTTATGGTGTCCTTTGAAAGGTCCCAAAGAGATGGTAACAAGCTGAATATTTTTTATGGAAAGTGTTTGCTTCCCATGAAATTCTTTATTTTTTGTCAAACAGAACAAAATAAAATAAAATAAGTCAGAACCCAAAAAAGTTTCAGATGAAAATGGAAAAAAAATCCATTTTGGGGTTCTCCACACCCCATTTTCCATATTTAAAAATAAAACCTTTTTCCAACCAGCTTAATTTTCAACCAGCTTTAGAGTTAAAGGCAGGGTTTTTTAATTACTAAATTCATAAGTCTAAGGTTTTAACCAAAAGTCTAAAATTGACTGCCTATCTCTGCCTGCCTTATTATTACTATTATTCTTTTTTCCATTATTACTATTATGAATACAGGGTCTGTGTCTGTGCAAGGTGGTGCAAAATACTTAGACGTGATATGGAACAGAAGTTTAGTTTTGAAAAATACATTTTGATCCCCTTTTTGGGGTCATACAGTTGGCTTGGAGCTGCTGCCTAGTTAGTTGTTGAGAGAACAGAGGGAATGAGAAGAAGAGATCGTAGAGACATCTTTGAAATCATGACAGTGGTCAGCAGTACATCCCTGCTATGTTCTCATGACTCATCTTCCTGTAAGCAAACCAGGATAGAAAACAGTGTGGTGAAGTACAAGACCCTTGGAGTATGTATGATTGATTAGATCTTATGATTCATAAGAGGTCCACAGACAGAAGCCACAGGATGGGTTTCTCTTCAGGATGGGCAGGGATTCCAGTTGGGATGTTCTAGCCTTGCCTTTTTCAGTATAAATCTGATCAGTCTGGAGAGAGTAGGTAGTGGTTTGAAAGCAATATAATAAAACCTTTCTGTCTATTTGAGGAAATCTCTTCTCCTTCAACTACATACAAGAAGAGCCTCTGTCCCCACATGGTGCCTGAGGCTATACAAGGAGAGGGGTCTTTTCTGTATCATCATCCCCATGGTGGGGGTTGGTACTAGGAGAAAGAATGCCCAGGTCAAGATGAAGGGTCCTCTCCCCAAGGGGAAGTCTGATAATAGAGTGGTGCCTGTAGAAACCAGGATGCATTTTTGTACATAAATGCCCCTTGTTCCATATAGTGTAGGGAGCATTCCTAACCTGTTCTGTTAAAACCAGCTAACCTTACAGAAGACATTGCCTTTGGCTATCTGTAAGAGACTGAAATGGCTTAAGACAACAAGTAAAGGTTTTGTTCTTTTAATTTGCCGAATCAGATGGTGTGATTCATTCCAGTGCTGAGATGAAGCTTGGAGCTGCTTGAGCATCTGCAGTACTGCAAAGATCAGCAGCTGACAACACTCAAATTCATACTCTCTGACCTTGAAAACATCTGTTTTAACATGCCTGTTTGGAGGAACACTGTCAACTTAAAAATAAGTATTTTTTTAAAAGAAAGAAAAAACAAAACAAAAAAAAAATAGAATTGGGCAGCTGCAAATCCAAGGGCCTTGATTTAGGATTTTAATCTATGGAGCAAAGAGTACAATGTGCTTCACAATGTAATGAAAAGAGTGATTATGCAGCACTAATACAAAGTCTTACAAGATATAGTTTTCCCCAGTGTATGAACAAGTTTTTTTGTTTTTGAAGAAATTTTGTGTTGTTGTTGTTGCTATTTTTTCTGTTGCAGATTCTATAGGGTAATCAATGGGAGGTCTTATTCTTTCCCTTGTTCTCTCTTTCCTACAGTCTATTCTGGTAGAAGGGTTGTTCCCTCAGAACTGGGCTTTAGTGTTGGGCTGAGATTCCTGAAAGAAAGTACTTCCTTAATATTGTTTATTATTGCTTTTGTCCCAGATCTGGTATATGTAGTATAAATAAAACAAGTTATACTAGGGTTATGTCCATACTCTGATTTCCCACATACTGTTTTCTTCTCCCTGGAATGACAACCTTCAAGATCTGGGGCCTCTAATACCACTCAGCAGAGGTGTCAAGCAGATCAGTAATGCTGAAAAATAAATGACAAAAGAGCCCAAATGAAATATACCTTAAGATTTAGAATATCTCAGGCCAAATCATTGGGAATCATGCTTCAGCAGTTGCCCTGCTTCATGGCTGGAGCCTCCATGGATAAGAAGTTGGATTGGGGGGTTTCCAGTGTCAACCTTTTCTGCTCTGCATTAGCTGTGATGAATTTTGCATTGCTGATTTGTGCTTTCTTATATGCCTGCAGCTCTGTTTATTTTGAAATCTCTTTCTGGGATTGAGGAAATTTATGAGCCAGCAATATTTCTGCTTTAAGGCACTTCCCTTGCTCACATTCCTTCGTCTGGTCATTTACATGGGCAGGGACTGCTAGGAGAGGTCAGGGGGCGTTCAAGTGGTATCTAGGGCTCAGAAGGGGAACATGTTTTCTCACACAAAAATAAATAAAGGAGAAATATTTCCAATGAAAAAGAGGAACAAGGCTGTATTATCTGCCTAGGCCTACCACAAAACTGCAGGGTGCCCAATCCAGGAACATAATAATACTTAGCAACTGGCACATATGCACAAAACATATGCATCCTGTTAATCCCCTTTGGGCATTCCTATATTTTCAGATTCAAATGGAGAGAAGCTAAAACCTCCGTATACAAGATCCAAATATTCCAGAGTGCAAGCCAGACCCATATCCAGAATTTTGCAAATGGGCCTTCTCTGTATGCTAGATGATCAGAAGATATTATAGTGATGTAAGTAAGCATCCCATGAGACAGAATTGTGGACTTGTGTCCCCTCTAGGACAGTTTACTTCTGCACATACCATGGCAGCCCCTGTTGGGCCAGAGTTGGGGATATCTTTCCATGGGAAATACAGGACACAGAAAACAGATGAGCATAAGGGATGCACTTTTGATCTCTGGACTCTCAGTGAACTGTAGTCATGCCAAATCCAGAGCCAAGCCCAAATATGAAAACCGGAGCATATCTCAATTTTAAAAATGTTATTACTGTATTGACAAGCACCTCCCTCACAGCCCCACACCAGCAAGCCAGCTCCTTACTCCCACTCCCCCCATTCCCAGGGGCACGGGGAGCGCATTTGAATCCCAAGCCACTACAGACAGTGTTTAGGCTACACACTGTAATGAGGGCACATGTCAGTGCCTTGGGGATGGAGGAACTCCCACAGGCATGCTCTGTCAGATAGGGTCCTTACTGCTCCTGGAAAGTCACTCCTTGGCCATAACCCTGCTGCCTCCCTTTCCCTCTGGGACACTGTGTCAGGCTTTGGCTTGGGTTCAGGACAGTGGAGTGAGTGGTGCTGACAGGTGGCTCATGGCCTGCCATGCCCCAGTTCTGGGTGGTGGCAATAGGGTGGGTTCCCAGTATGTTTCCGGCTATTTCTCCCATGTATGTAGGGGCTGACTTGTGGAAGTCCAAGAAGCCATGACCCCCTCACATCCCCTTCCCAAAGACTGTTCTAGAACTCAGTTTGCTGCTGTGGGGTAGAGGGGAGTATGATTAAGCCATGCTCCTGGAGGGGACAAAGCACAGTGGCCATGGTGATAAGTGCTATGCATTTACTCAGCGTTTTCCTAGAATTTTCCAAGGCAATTAAGAGGTACCTAACCCAGGTAATGTGACACTTCACACTTCCTCAGTGCAGGATGCTGAGGGGATCATACACTGGATTAATGCACTTCCAAGGGCAGCATCTCATGTTACCAGTTTGCCAAAAGCAAACCTCAGTTCTTCAACAAGCTTTGCAAATTGTGTATGGTAGTGGAAGGCCATGGCAAGTCTGTATCTGGACTGGGGAGCAGTCCGATGACCCTGTTGCTCCTAGGCAAAAGCCACATTGATGGTTACTTCAGTTAGCTCCAGGTCTTCAGGAGTCAAGTAGTTCAACTACATACTGAGGTAGCTTTTAAGTTTGATCCTCACATTTAAAAGGATACCTGCCCTCCCCCAAGACCCGCCATAGCTAACGATTCCTTTCAAAGATTCTTACTCACCCTGCAGCAGCATCTCTTGCAGAAGCGGGAGGGCATACATGGATATGCTTGCCTCTCGGCCATGTATAAAGCTCCTGCCTGCAGCACAGTGAGAAAGTGGGATTCCTAAAATGAGAGGTCACAAGTTAGATGGTTTCCCATGAGCAGGTAGTGTAGGCCTCGCTGGGGTATGGATTAATACAACCATTTATCAATGCATATACAAATCATACACAGGTCTGAGTAACAGCATGAACTAAAACAGGTCTGAAAGAATAACTAAGCATGAAGCCTGTGTGAAGCAGCTAGTATTCACTTTGGATCTGGCCGATTCAGGGGACAATGATTTGATTTGGTGATTTGAATCACTGTCCCAAATCGAATCACCCAGGCCCACCACCACCCGCTCTCCCAGCCCCAGCAATGGCTGCCTTGCCCGCCGCAGCTCCCAGCACTTTGAAGAAAAGCCCCGACACACTGGGTGCTGCCGGGTGTGGGGGGGCAATCCCCACTGCCCACCACTGCTCCACACTGCGTGGGGAGCTCGGCATGAGTGCCTCAACCCCTGCCTGCTGTCCCAGCCCCCCGACGGCTGCCCTGCCTGCCCAAGCTCTGGTCCCTTAAAGAAAAAAAATCCCCAAAACCCTGAATTCACCCATTCCTGCCTGGCATGGGGCGATCCCTGCTGCTCCCTGCTGTCCCGTACCATGTGGGGCACTCTTCCACAAGCCTGCCAAAGCCCCAAGGCTGCTGCAGGAGCTGGTGAGACCTGGGGTTTCTTTTGTTGTTTGTTTTCTTAAAAGGCCGGTGCTGGGCCCAGCCAGGCAGCCATGGGGGAGCCTGGGGGAGCGAGGGAGGGGTTGGCGGGCTCGTGCAAAGCCCCCCGCACAGCGTGGGGCAGTGGGGAGCAGCGGGGATCACCCCTCCACCAGGGAGCACCTGGTGAGTGGGGCTTTTTTTCAAAGCACGGGGAGCTGGGGTAGGCGGGGCAGCCATGGGGGGCTGGGGGAATGAGCGGGAGTCAGGGGGGCTGTGGGAGCAGCCAGGCGATGAGTGCTGGAGGGGTCCCCTCATGGTCCACTCCCACCTCCTCCAGTCCCCCCTTCCCCGCCTCCTACTTGCCAGTTCCGAGTCTGGCTGCAGCCCTGCTGCAGCAGGCAGGGACTGCCTGAATCATCAGATGATTCAGAGAGCTTTGAATCAATTCAGACCTTTTATTGGTCTCCTAATTCGATTCAGATTTGGAGGTTCAGCCACCAAATTGGGTTGACTGTCCTCTGGATCGAATCACTACCTGAAGCTTCTCACAGCCCTACTAAGCTTACCATATACGGCTGAAGCAGAAAAGTTACAATTTTTACTTTTCATATATGTCTCAGAAGGCCAACAGATGAAAACAATGGTTAAGACTGGCACAAAGCATCAAAAAAGGATCAGAGTGGCCTGGTAAACAGGTCCTCCTATCTAGTAGGAAGGTCACATTATTTGAAGAAAACTAGATATGAATGTTGTCAACTAAAAAGGTTTTAGTGATTGGTGAGAACTAGGTTGTGTGTGCTATAACAGAGTTGTTATGATCAAGGTACAAAAAGGCCCTGGGAACCCGCAATACTTCGTACTGAACTAAGGGCTGTGTTTGAAGCTGGTGCTATGTATGCAAATATCCCTGCTAGCATTATGCATTGAATGGTCATGGTTGCTACTGTCTAGGCTTGTTTGTTTACAGTAAATTTGGCCAAGCTCTTGCTATTCAGAGATGAAGCCTGCAGTCTCTCTATTATAACAATGAGGTCATTAGGAGCAGCTGTATAAAATCACAAATGGCATCCTGGCAAAGCTGTCACTGGACCAACTTAAACTGAGGGATCCTGATGTGACCAGCAAACCTATCCCTCTAACAGCACTGGACAGAGTCTGACACTGATGGAATCCTAAAGGCAGTTCCCATACCCACCAGGAGCCCCAAACCCCAGATGGAACATGATTGGACAGGCTTGGACACAGAGAACTGTAAGTCTGTTAAACCTGCCATTGTTAGGTTTGACTCACAGGCCATATTTTGCCCACCCCTGATATAGTATCTTTTCATGACCAATAGGGAAGAAGAGATGGAGAATGTGAAGGTGGTGGAAAACTTGGAATGAAGCAACACGATATGATAGAATTCATGATCCTAAGACATGGGACATATGAGGTCAGAAGAAATAGGCTGCTAGATTTCAAAAAGGCAGATTTCAGCCGAGTCAAGGAGTTAATAGGCATGGTGCCATAGGAAGATAGACTGAAGTATAAAGGCTTCCAGAAGGGCTGTGAGCTTGTACAGGGCAAAATATTGGAAGTCCAACAAGAAACTGTTCTGACACAATGGAAGCACAAGAAGAATAACAAGAGACCAACATGGCTGTCCAAGGAGCTTCTAAGATGCCTCAAATGCAAAAGGAAAGCAGACAGGCAATGGAA
The DNA here is from genome assembly GCF_000455745.1 of Alligator sinensis. Classification (NCBI taxonomy): domain Eukaryota; kingdom Metazoa; phylum Chordata; order Crocodylia; family Alligatoridae; genus Alligator; species Alligator sinensis. The sequence continues at coordinate 683,904 of NW_005842594.1, read as the reverse complement.
AAATAGGCAGGTCACTAAGGAAGTTTATCAGAAAATAGCAAGAATCTTCAGGGACAAAATCAGGAAGGCTAAGATAAAGAATGAGCTGCACCTTGCAAAGGAGGTTAAGGACAACAAGAAGAGGTTCCGTAAGTATGTTAGCCACAAAAGAAGGACCAAGGATGGTGGGAGTCCACTGTTGAATAACCATGGGGAACTCTAAACAGGAGATGCAAAAAGGACAGAGCTACTCAAAAGATACCTTTCCTATTCTTCACAAAAAAATTAAGTTGCAGTCAGATACCTAATAAGGATTACTTGGGTGAGGAAGCTGAAGGATGAGATAACAAAAGAGACAAAGAGCTGTTGATTAGTCTGAATGAATTCAAGTCAACAGGGCTGAATGAACTTCATCCCAGTGTACAGAAGGAAAATGCAGAGGAGATCTCACAGCCCTTCGTAATGAACTTCATGAAGTCATGGGAGATGGCTGAAATACCAGAGGACTGGAAAAGGGCCAACACAGTGCCCATCTTTAAAAAGAAAGGCAAAAAGGAGGACTCAGGGAACTACAGATCAGTTAGCTTCACCTCAATACCCAGGAAGTCACTAGGGCATATCCTAAGGAAGTCCATTTGCAAGCAGATCACAAGCAGCCGGCATAGATTTACTAAGAAGAAATTGTGCCAAACAAACTTGATCTTATTCTTTGATAAAGTAACTACTTAGATGAATGAAGGGAATGCTGTAGATACAGAGTACCTGGACTTCTGCAAGGCTTTTCACAAGGTCCCACATGACCCTCTCATAAACAAATTAGAGAAATATAGACTGGGCAAAACTACTATAAGGTGAATAGACAACTGGTTCAATAGCTGCAAGCAAAGGATAATTATTAACAAATCCATGTCAGAATGGTAGAAGGAGTGAAGTCCCACAGGGGTCTATCCTGGGCCCAGTGCTGTTTAACATGTTTATTAGTGGTGTGGATGCTAGAACTGATTGCTTCTTGAGCAAGTTTGCAGATGACGTGAAACTGGGAAGGCTTGTGAACACATTGGAGGATGGGAGTACAGTTCAGAAAGGTTGTGACAGATTGGAAAGCTGGGATGGAAATAACAGGATGACGTTCAACACTGACAAATATAAGGTGCCACACCTCAGGAAAAATAATAAAAAATACAAATGCAAAATGGGTGACATCTGACTGGATGGAAAAACTATGGAGAAGGATCTGAGAGTCTTGGTACATCACAGACTCAATATGAGATTGCAGTGTGATGCAGGGAAATGCATTTTGGGGTTCATCAATAGAATCATTAGGTGCAAGACACAGGAGGTGATAGTACCCTCCTAGAGTACTGTGTGTAGTTCTGGGCTCCACACTTAAAAAGACATGGTGAAGTTAGAGTGGATACAGAGGCAGGCAGCAAAAATGTTAAAGGGCTTGGAAGGCAAGTCATACAAGGAGTGGTAGAAAGAAATAGGTATATTTAGCTTGTGGAAAAGGCGCTTAAGAGGAGACATGATAGCAGTCTTCAAATATCTGAAGGACTGCTATAAAGAAGAGGGAAAAACTTTTTCATTGAGTAGGACACATACCAATGGCTTGAAGTTCCAGGTTTAGATTGGATACGAGGAAAAAAAAAAGTCTTCACTGTTAAAACAGTGAGGCAGTGGAATAGACTGCCTAGGGAAACCTAGAGTCTCCATCCCTGGAGTTGTTCCAGAAGAGGTTGGACAGCCACTGGTCAGGGATGATATAGGCACAGGTATGTCTATGATGATGTACTATGGATATTTCCCTTGCTTCTGGGCTTTGCTGGTTGCCACATGAGGATGGGAAGAAATTCCCCCCTTCCCCCTCCTGTGCTGTCAAATGAGTCAGGTTTTAATTAAGTCATAGTTTCATAGTTTCATAGTAGCTAGGGTCAGGAGGAACCTGAACAGATCATCTAGCCACCCTAACTGTAAAATATTGCCTTCTGATCTCTAACCTAAACCTATTCTCCATCAGCTCATTACCATTGTTCCTCGTCACCCCAGGTGGTGCTGGGGAGAAAAGGGCTCTACCTATTTGCTGTTGATCTCCCCTGATGAGTTTGTAGGCAGCCACCAGGTCCCCCCTCAGCCTCCTCTTGCTGAGGCTGAACAGGTTCAGGTCCTTCAGTCTCTCCTCATAGGGCCTGGCCTGCTGCCCTCTCACCAAGCGGGTGACCCTCCTCTGAACCCTCTCCAGGCTGGCCACATCCCTTTTGAAGTGTGGCACCCAGTACAGGATGCAGTACTCCAACTGCGGCCTGACCAAAGTCGCATAGAGGGGGAGTATCTCCTCTCTGGACCGGCTTGAGATGCACCTTTGGATGCATGACAAGGTATGGCTGGCCTTGCTGGCTGTGGTCTGGCAGTGGTGGCTCATGTTCATCTTGGAGTCAGTAATGTGTCAACAGCAAACTCGGACAGCGTGCTTTCCACCCCCTCGTCCAAGTTGCTGATGAAGATGTTAAACAGTGCGGGCCCGAGGACCGAGCCCTGTGGTAACCCACTGCTCACATCTCACCAGGTTGAGTATAACCCATCCACCACTACTCTCTGGGTGCGCACCATCAGCCAATTTTTTACCCATCCAACTGTGCAGGCATCAATGCCACAGTTGCTTAATTTATTGATGAGAATGGGGTGAGAGACAGTGTCAAAGGCCTTCTTAAAGTCTAGAAATACTACGTCCATGGCGACACCATCATCCAAGGATTTAGTTACTTGGTCATAAAAGGCAATCAGGTTGGTCAGGCAGGACCTGCCTTTGATGAACCCATGCTGATTGCCCCAGAGCATGATCTCCCCTGCAGGCCCCCCACAGATGTGCTCCTTGATGATTTGTTACTTGGGCCCTCCTTCCTCCCTTTTTTGAAAATTGGGACCGCATTAGCCAGTTTCCAATCCCCCGTCCAATCCCCAAGTCTTCCTCACAAGCGTTGGAATTGGCATTGGTGACAACCATGGCTGGGATTTGACCATGGTGTGTCAGTGCTCTTACTGGGACTTCAGTTCAGAGGTACCTGGCTACAAAATATTGTCCTTCTGCTCAGGGTCAGGCCTGCTGCTCATTTAAACCAGTGTAAATATAAAATAGCTCACCTCTGGTCAATGCAGCAGCATCTGAATTTACACCAGTTTAAGAGCATCAAGCCTCTAATATTTGGAGTAAACAACTGTGACATTCCACACCCCCAACACAGATACCTATTCAAAGAATAAACATTTGTCATGACACATGCCTTTCAGATGTTGTGTCAAACTAGTTGTTCTGCAGATCTAAGCTGCTGCGATACTGGCTTCAGTTTTGGACTTGCGCTACCCTAGGTACACACATATGAATCTGTTTACTAGGGCTGCACAAAGCTTCGGTCGCTGATTCGATTCAGCAGAGATTCGTCCTGATTCAGCAGCCGAATCTCTGAATCCATATGAAAACAGGAGACCCTTTAATTTCACTGAATCAAACTGGAACCCTCCGAATAGATTTGGAGTGATTCAGAGAGATTTGACAATTTGGCCTTAGAAACGGCTTTATATGTTTTTTCTACATACTTCAAGGTATCAGGTGGCTCATGAATGCTGAGATAGTGGGGAGGATGGAGCATCAGCATCCCACAGGAGCATGGGGGAGGAGGCTGTCCCCAGTGCGCTCAGTGACAGACCTGGAAGTGGACCAGACCATGTCCGGGTCCTCCACGGAGCACGCAGCCCACAGGGTATAAGGCCCAGAGGCCCTAGTGAGGGGGCAAAGTAATGGCCCCAGTAGGGTGAACAGTGGTCCTAGGAAGAGTCGAGAGTAACTGTGTGGCCCATGAGCTCAGAGAGTGGGAATAGTGTGTGGAGGGGCCCAAGAAGGCAGACCCATATGGGAGAGAAGAGTTGCTGCTCAAGAACGTAGCCAGAAAACCCTCAACTGATCAATGCTGGGGCCAGGACCAGGATGGTTGAAAGGCAATAGTGCCAACCACAAGGGATGGCCAGAGCCAGTTGCCTGGAGTCCCAACTGACCTAGAGGTGAGGCCGGGACCTGTGAGACTAAAGATCCTGGAGGGGCCCACTGCCAAGAGGGAAAGGGGTCTAGGAAGTTTGCAGTCCAGAATAATGGTGAAGGTTAGGCTGCCTGACTAGGAGGGATCCAGGTCAAGATCCATAATGCCAGTCTGGAATATAGTGGGGCCTAGTATGGGGCTGGAGACACATAATAATGCCATCTGCAAGGCATAGGACATGGTAAAGGGAAGCTTGGAGCTATGTATTACACCAGTAGCAGGCAAAATACGGCCAGAGGCTGCATCTGGCCCACCAGGCCATTCTATCCAACCCACAAAACCCCTAAAAAATGTAGAAAATTAATATTTATCTGTCCTGGCAGCCTGTCAATGCTGACAAGAGCCAGGGGCAGTAGGACCCAGGGGGAGTCTCAGCAGGACTGAACAGCCCAACTCTGCCCACCCCCAGCCATTTCACTTCCTTCCTGCTCCCGCCCTGCTCCAGCACCATGTAGCTGCCAGCTGCATCACGGGACCTGGGAGCACGGGCCCGTGTTGGTATGGGTGTGTGTGTGTGTGTGTGCATGCATGTGCCTATGTATGCAGGCAGGGACAGTGGGGGGCCAGCAGGGATTGTGTGTGTGTGTGTGTGTGTGTGTGTGTGTGTGTGTGTGTGTGTGTGTGCAGGCACGGATAGTGTGTGTATGTTTATGCAGGGATTGCGTGCGTGCGTGTGTGTATGCAGGCAGGGATAGTGTGTGTGTGTGTGTGTGTGTGTGTGTGTGTGTGTGTGTGTGCATGCACATGCGTGCAGTCAGGGATAGTGTGTGTGTGTCTGTTTGTGTGTGTATGCAAGTACGGATAGTGTGTGTGCAAGCAGGGATAATGTGTGTGTGTTTAGGCATGGATAGTGTGTGTGTGTATGTGTGTGTGTGTGCATGCAGGCAGGGATAGTGTGGGTGTATATATGCAGGGATAGTAGTGTGTGTGTGTGTGTGTGTGCAGGCAGGGATAGTGTGTGTGTGTTCACAGGCTGAGTCCCACACACACACCCCACCATACACATGCACCCACAGCTCCCTCATACTGCTATACAGGCAGATCCCACACATCCCCTCACACACACCAGGCACCCATTCCCACACAAGCCCCATACCCACATATCCACACACGTACACCCACATGCTCTCTCACCCCACCACAGCCCCTCACAAACCTATACCCACTCCCCACAATATACAAGAGTAAGACTTCATTTTAAGCTACTGTGCAATCACCTCCATATACACTCCACAAACATGTAAATCAGGACAAAAATATTTTTTGAAACCAAATTAATGAATGCTGTAGATGTTCACTTTTTAGAATATAATTTGTTATTTTTCTGGTCTGAGATAGCAAAACCTCTTGTTGTAAGGAGTACTTCTGGGGCCAAAGGGAGGGACTTCTGGCGGCAAAGGTCAGGTTTAGGGGGGCGGGACTTCCAGTCACAATATGGCAGCCAGGGGCAGGGCATCTGTCAAGGGGTGGGGCTACCAATGTGGTCCTTGACAGCTTGTCAAAACTTGGTAAGTGGCCCTCCACCCGAAATAATTGCCCACCCCTGTATTATGCCCTTGGCATCGGGGCATTAAATGGGCAGCCTCCCACCTATATACAACTTTTCTGAGTTACATCAGAGGCATGGCAGGAGAGGCAGTTCAGCGGACTGCCCTAGACAGGTGGGTGGGCCAACATTGTGACTGGCCTCAGGATGGCCACCTGCCACACCATTTACACTAGCAAAAATCAGGAGTAACTGCACCAAAGGCACTAGCTAAGGTTGTGCTCTGTGTCTCCAGGAAGCATGGTGCCTTTAAGCCATCTCATTTTGAAGCTGTGCAACCCATGTACTGCCAGGAGTCTCCTCTGCCCGAGCTGCATATAAGTTACCCCTAACAGCCAGGATTTTTTATCACTGTGTGCTCGGGGATACCTCTCCTACTCCTAATGTAAGGGCCCTAACAGGCTGCCCAGCCTGGGCTAATTGCCTAAGTGGCCACACCTACCTGGAGCCCTGACTGGCAGCCATACCCCACTTAATGAATCAGCTATCCACTGTCTGGGCCTCCTGATTGGCTGCTGGGAAGAGCACCCTCCCCATTTAGTTCCACTTAGGGCAGCCAACTTCAGGCCAGCCAACAGTTCTTTTGAAGATTTGTGCTGCTAAGCCTCTCTGATTCTGTACTCATGATTCCCTGACCCTGCTTGGCTCTGTCCCTGGACTTTGTTTTTTTTGGATATTCCCCTTGGACCTAGTAGCACCATCCTGGTTCATCCTTTCAGTTCTGAACCTTGCCATACCCTGACTTGGCTCTGTCTCCTGATTCTGGTTCTGGCTCCTGGTGTACCCTGACTTGAGCTCTGTCTCTGTCTCCTGACTTGTCCTGACTTTGGCATTGGCTTCTGACTCCTGAACCTTGTTTTGGCTTCTGATTTGGGCTCTGACCAAGGATTTCCCTTTGGATCTGGTGGCTTGTCTCTGATTCCTGACCCTCTGAATTGGCCTGTGGTTTGGCCTAACCACTGGCCTAACCACTAAGCTAGACTGCCAATGACCCCCACTTAACACTCCCCCAAAACTTGCCTGTATCAAGTGATTTTTCTTGCACCTGGATGAGGGACTCAATGCCTTATAATGACCTGCAGGGGTTGTGTTTTGGAGAGAGAACCATTCTCATCAGTTTGAAACCAGTGCCAGTTAGATCACAATAAGGATGCTGGAGAAGCAATGGATCTAGACTTTCTGAGCAAGTGATATCTGACAGAGACCAGCACTTTCTGGGAGTAGCAGAGGCTTTGATTCAAGGACCCTGAAAGGGCTTTTCATGCGGAATCCCAGGATGAGCCAGAGAAGGTGGGATTTTAATTTTGCCACTTACATAAATGAGAAAATATTAAAAGTTATCTAGAAAATTCAGACCGGGTCCAGGACAGCAGAACAAAGCAACCACACAACCTTTGTTGCAACAGGAGAAAAATTATTTAAACAAGTTATTGGAAAGAAACCACTGGTACAGGAAATAAAAAAATAATATGGATGCAGTGCTAACTGTTACCAGTACACTGGGTTAAATTTTCTTCACAGCTGCACCAGTGGAAGTCCACTGAGGGGAATATTTGGCCACATATATTTCAAACAGCACAGCGGAGAAACGTTAAGACAGATTCCTCCCAAAAGATCACAGGAAATCATCTGCAACTCAGCATTAATATAGTTTATGGAAGACTTCAACTTTCCAGGGTTGAACACAGAACAGAACCCCTTATGTTCCAGTGCCTCTGTTCTGCCACAACTCTGGCATTTGGCATCAGTCCATAGACAACCAATAGCACAAGACAACATCATGTACTAAATATGAAGGTCAGGACTGAGGTGCCTCAGTCTTTCTCTCTGCCTGCAAGCTATGTCTAGAACAACTAACTTATTGTTTTCATGGGAACTGAACCAAAACAAAAAAGGATACCTTACCCACTCACCCATTATTGGAAGCAAAACATTTGGTGAGGAGTTTTCAACATGTGCAAGGTTTGCCCCTAAGCCTTCCTATAACATTGGGAAAATATACTACTCAGCTTGTTTTCTAAATGGGGGAGAAAGGAATAAGAGCAAGGAGAATACATTGAAGAAGCTAGAAAATCTGAACCACCCCTGGAAAAAGAGAAAAATCCAGGTTGTGCATCTATTTCCTTTGTATTCAGAGCCCATGAATCTAAGAATGTATTTCCTTCTAGGACCAAATCCTATTTTGCTTATTAAGTGTCTCAGTCAACTGCAGTGTCTACATATGATTTAAGCACTTTGTTGGAAAGAAGCCATTAGAAAAGGAAAAACTATTCCACTCTGAGTCTCTGAAAAACCATTCATGCACCTTCCTTCTTAGCATGCTATTAATCTAGTCTTAAGACTAAAAAAAAAGAACCCAAACAAACAGGAGGAAGGGGACCCACCTAACTTTTGTATCAAAATCGCTATAAAATTGAGAGACTGATTGACACTTGCCTGACAGTATTCAGTAAATGGGGGTTGAGCAACCCTAGCTCTGTCTCAGTAACCACAGGGAGCTTCCTTGTCCAACAGGAAGTCAGTGTGAGCCACTCCTGGGATTTTATCCCATAAATTGGATCTAGCTGTATTTCATTTGCCCCAAAGTGTCAAGAGTTTCTAGGACAGCAAAACCCTGATGGGAAGCTAGTCCAAGCTTTTCACCACTAAGTGCTGGGCCCAGACTGACATTTGGATCCAAAATTTCCAAACCCAGCAACACAATTCACCCCCATTTTCAAAAGAAATGCTACCACAGCGATATATCTAAATATGACAAGCATCTCCCCCTACACAGAAATAGCTCTTCTTTATGGGATGTGCCTGCATGGACCTGGGAAATAGGTGGCACAGCCACTCATACTAAGAGGAAGGTGTGTACTTGAAGCCTAGCCAACTGGCCTAGAACCCAACTGATGAGCACATAATATCCTCTCTATGTGCCCCCAGCAAACATAGCAGCATTAACTTTGCTCATGTGGAGAAGTCTATACCTGGCCTAGTACAGCACAGCAATTTTTGTTATCTTCTTCCAAAGCTTCAAGGTCTTGGTAGTGGTGATAATATCTGCAGTGTCTAATTTTTCCTTCTTCTACTCGTGCAATGTTATGGTCTGTTCATTATTGTTTAGGTAATTGTTCCTTGTAGTTGTGAATGAGGGTTTGAAGTGGAAAATGTGGGGCATTTTTCAGTTATTGATGGTCCCCAAATGCAGGGGACTAGAGTTGACTCTTCCAATCCTATGTTCCTATATCATGCTATGTATAAGATCTATCTAGAGGTCACTGAGCCATGACATTTCCCATAAATTGCACATACTATTCTCAGATGGTGTTACTGATGATTCTTAAGGAGGAGAGGATGGCTTTTTAGTTAAATAAATAAAAATTATTCGTTCTAATGGAACTTCCATTAAGAAAGAGTTTTGCTCTGGCTCCACATCTCTTATGCCAGGCAGAATTATCTCAGTTGCCTTGGAGTGCCTTGAAATAGAGGTGTGTGATGGAAACAATGATGGTGCCTTGACCTAGCAGCAGGACTGACACTGGATGAATGATGGACTTCCCTCTTACAGCATGAGAACACAGTATGTCTCATGGGAAACCACAGACCTGGTAACCTCAAAGTGAGAGTGCCTGGTATTATGAATGGGTTGTGATCGGATGCCACATCCCCTCATACACTCCTGGCTGCAGCATAGTCCTACCCCATTATTAATATTTATTCAAAAGCATAGTTTTGGCA
>NW_005842594.1:672627-674537 GCF_000455745.1 Alligator sinensis | reverse complement strand
TCCCTTAGAGATAGATAGGCTATAATTTCCAGCTCAGTACCAAAGCCTTTGAGCCAAATTCAGAACTGATAGGTAAGGTGATGTAAGCTAGGCTTCTCAAAGGTTCCTGGCACCTCTTTCTGGGCTCATATGTCTATGCAAAGAGGTATAACACAGAATAATTTCCTACATAAGGAACTACAAGAAAGTAGAAATTTAAAGAGAGTCTGTGGTCTGTGACTTCCCTCTTCTTGTGCCCTTCTGTAAGCTGCTCAGTTTGCTACACACTTCTCCTCTGCCTCCTCAGTGTGGAAGTTACAGCAGCATGCATTCTCTTAGTTTTACAGGGCCATGTGTGTGGGAGGTATAAATAAGGGAAGCCTGGCAAAGTGGATGTAAGTGAAGGACTGGGTCATAGGCAGGCAGTCCAGGTGGAGCACGCTAGGTCATGGGGGGAGGAGGTGGTATCAGTGTATAAGCCAAAGTCAAGTTGGATATCAGCTTGAATCCAGGATATCAAGCTGAAGCTTGAGACAAGATTGTTGTCAGGCAAGCAGTTGATCCAGGCCAGGAAGTCCCAGAAGAGAACAGAAGGAAACAGGAACAAGAAAGAGAGTCCAAGCTAGAGGTTCAGAGCATAAAGAGTCGGGTTTTAGGAGTTCTGAGCAGGCCAGAGGCACAGCAAGGCAATCCATTGCTGAGACAGCTCTCTGCTGCCTGTTTTGAGTTTATACAGGCATGCCCTGCCTCTCCCTGAGGGATGCCTTGGTCTGATTATCTGTTTACTTCTTGTTGGGGCCTAGAACTGGATCAGCCCCAGCTGAGCCTTGGCTTATTATGGAAGAACCCTGAACTGTGAAAGAAAATAGCAGAAAGCAGAACTTATACCAACTCTAAAGTAACTCCACTCCCATGCCTGCCTCTGGATGTGGTCCTCATTCATCAAAGCAAGGTCAACATTTGCTCAGATAAAGACATTGTTCTGGTTTTACCTGGATTTTCAGATTAATAATTTACATAGACTCATAGAAAGAAGGACTGGAAGGGACTTCATCATGTCCAGTACCCTGCCATGGGCAGGAGATAATTGGGCTCAAACGAGCTCAACAAGGTATTTGTCCAGCCTCCTCTTAAAGATGGCCAGAGATGGCGACTGCACCACCTCTGCTGGAAGTGTGTTCCAGATTCTAGTTACCCGTGCAAAAAAGTTTTTCCTTATGCCCAGCCAAAACTTTTCTTCAACTAGCTTGTGTCCATTGGTCTGCATCTTCCCAGGGAATGTGGGGAGCGCTTTTCTGAAAAGTTGTTCACCTAGGTCCTGGTGTTCTCCCTTGACATATATGTAGGTGGCTATAAAGTTGCCTTTCAGTCTTCTTTTGCTCAGGCTGAATAGTCCCAGATCCCAAAGTCTCTCCTCACAGGGCCTGTCCCCCAGGCCCTCGATCATGTGGGTGGCCCTTCTCTGTACCCTTTTGAGCTTGTCCACATCCTTCTTGAAGTGTAGTGACCAGAACTGGATACAGTACTCCAGCTGTGGCCTTGTCAATGCCAAATAGAGGGGGAGGAGCACCTCTCTGAACCTGTTGGCGACACATTTGCTGATGCACGCCAGTGTTCTATTTGCTCTGGTGGCTCATGGTCATCTTCTGCTCAATTGTCACCCCTAGGTCCCTTTCAGATGCAGTGCCAGACAGTGGACCAGTGCATCAGAAGTTGGTGGACACCGCTGTGCTCACCCGGTGCATGGGTCTACCCACAACACATGTAACCTGCCATCTGGTCCAGGAGATGAAATCTGCGCTACCTCCTGATGCCCTTGCCTTTGCTGACCAGGTCCAGTGTGGCGGCCGTCCCCAATCCCCCCCACCCCCTGTGTCCTCCAGCCCACCAGAGTTTGTTGTGGGGCTGGCACCTTGCCCAGCCTCACACGG
>NW_005842594.1:662765-672611 GCF_000455745.1 Alligator sinensis | reverse complement strand
TGAGCGGACGGGAGGCCCCCAGACGGGCCTGCTTTTCCCCCGTCCATCACTGCCACTTCTACATGCTCATGCGCTACATCATGCCACCCTTGCATGCCACCCAGACACAAAGTGGCAGCACCTGCTTGGCAAGGGCATGGCTGGGGCACACCAGTGGTGGAGTCTGTACTCCACCCTCATCCCACAAGCCACTGGGGACCTCAGCTGGCAGCTCCTCCATGGAGCCTTCACCAGGGGTGTGTACGTGGCAAACCTCACAGACACCCCATGGGTGTATGGATAGGTGTGGAGGGATGTGGGGGGAATGCAAGTCAGTGTGTGGGTAGGTGTGGGGGGACTGTGGGTGTGAGGAGACTGTGGGAGGGGGGCTGCTTAGGAGGGGTGGGGCCCCTGCCCCCCACATGGCACAGCTCCCCCCACATAGCACATGGACTGCCCTGCCTACAGGGTCCCAGCCCCCTCCCCACCGGGGCTACAGCACCCCGTCCCAGGGAGGGAGGCTGGAGATGAGCAGGAGAATGAGCAGGAGTCTAGAGACAAGCAGGGGAGCATCTCCAGCTCATCTACAGGGGATCATCTCCAGCCTTCTGCTCATTCTCCTGCTTTGTCTCTAGTCCTTCTGGGGCTGGAGATAAGCAGGAGAACAAGCAGGGGGCTGGAGATGAGCGGAAGAGTAATCAAGAGGCTGGAGACGATTCAAGGATTCCCCTGGTCAGTTCTAGCCTCCTGATTGCTCCCTGGCCTGGCTTCAGCCTCCCATACTACCCACAGCTTACCAGCAGCAGCAGCGGCATTCAGGGCTGCTCAGGGCCTCGTGGCAAAGCCCCCCCATGCAGCACGGGGCAGCGGGAGGGCAGCAGGGCTCGACCCTGGCCACCTGGCACCCGGACTGAAGCTGCTGCATTGACTGGGTGTGGCCCCGCTTGGCAGGGTGCTGCACGCTGTCTGGCAGTTTGGGAGTGCTGCAGCTGTCACCTGGGGCTCAGCATCGCTCAGACTGAGCAATCTGGAGCTGCAAGACAACGTGTGACGCCCTGCCGAGCCGAGCCACACCCGCTTGGGCTAAACTCATTTACTGAGCAGTAAATGGTGCACATATGTAGATGGTGATACTTTACTGTGCAATAGATTAATGAGCAGTAAAGCGTCTTATGTAGGCTCACCCCTTGAGAGCCAGTGGTATGCAAACTATAAAGTGCCTACTTCTGAATATTGGCATTAGACTCCTAAACTACTTGAGTGCTTTTGAAAATATTATACTCTGTCCTAGAACTCCATGGATATCCTCAGAAATGACAGCATAATGATGTCCAAAGACCCTGAAGGCTGGGTTATAATTTTTTCTTCCCTATTTGCCTTTGGTTAGAATTTTGGGGTGCTTGGTAGCACTCATTTAACTGAAATGCCTGATGAAAGCTTTCTAAAGAGCTTTTTGTTAATGTTTCCAAACCCCTGACTTCATCTGAGAAGTGGGAAAGTTCTCAATACACATGTAATTATTTTTCCATATCATAGCTCTCGCTGCAGAAGGATAACTGATCTGAGGCTTTAAATCTTAATGCTCTGATCTCTTGCTATTCTAGGGGGCCTCTGATGCCATCCCCTGAGGTCCCATCTTGTTCTTCAGGGGTGGGCTAGTAAATTGCTCACTTGGCTGCCTTTCTGGCCAAGTTCACCCACACACATGTGAAGTTCCAATTAGTATAGTGCCAGAGATTTCTATAATAGGACTGGCTTCTCACTCTACATATAACTACTGGAAACAACACCATTTTCTCTCTGGTGAGCTAAACTAGATATATTGGAAGCACAGGACATTGACTGTCTTTGAAACTGGTGAAAGGGGCCATCACACTCAAATCATACACCTATATACATTTGATTTTTTTTAGATAAACTCTGTGCATGAATGTACTCACATTAATGTGTGCATATACTGTGATATATATACTTGCTAATGGGGATACAGATACACAGTGGGTAGAGTTACCATCAGCATTATCTATGAACATTGAGGGCACATCTACATGAGACATTTACTGCACAGTAGTCTAATTAGCTGCACAATAAACAACTTGGTATCTATATGTGTGCCCTGCCTGCCAGCTAGCCCCACACTGGAGCACCCTCATGCTCCAGGCAGCCCCTCTGCAGCATGTTGAGCTGGGTCAGAGCAGACCCAGGCTGGAAGGCTGACCCCCCTGGTTCCTGCCAGCCAGGGCTGCTCCAACCTGGCTCAGTATGCTGTGGTTCCAGGCACAAGTTCAAATGGCAATAAACTCTGGAGTTTATTAGTCTGGAGTTTATTGCCCCTGGGTGCACATTCAGGCAGTGTGCCTGGGAGCAATAAACTCCGGAGTTTATTGCTTCACATTAATTACACGTGTAGATGCACCCTGAGTTCACTAAAAGCTGCTCCTGATTATAAATATGATTCCCAATAAGTCACTCCCAAAGCAACTACAGAAACATCTACCCTCAGAAATTCTTCCCTCTCACCCCCAAGAAAAGGGAAATTGCTGGTAGATCTCTGAGCTTTTCTCTCTTCACAGATGACCCAAATCAGCTCATGTTAATGGGAGGGTGGTAGTACTTAGGTATCCTAAGTCAGTCCATAGATGCTTCTCAAGCAAATCCCGGGACATCATTCTCCTGTTGTACTCAGCCTTGGTGAGGCCACAGCTGGAGTACTGCATCCAGTTTTGGGCCCCACAATTCAAAAAGGCTGTGGAGAAGCTTGAGAGAGTCCAGAGAAGAGCCACACGCATGATCAGAGGTCAGGAAAACAGACCTTATGACGAGAGGCTGAGAGCTATGGGGCTATTTAGCCTGGAAAAGCGCAGGCTCAGGGCTGATCTGATGGCCAGCTACAAGTTTATCAGGAGTGACCACCAGTATCTGGGGGAACATTTGTTCACCAGAGCGCCCCAAGGGATCACGAGGTCGAACGGTTATAAACTACTGCAAGACCGTTTCAGGCTGGACATCAGGAAGTATTTCTTTACTGTCTGAGCCCCCAAGGTCTGGAACAGCCTGCCATCGGAGGTGGTTCAAGCACCTACATTGAACACCTTCAAGAGAAAACTGGATGCTTATCTTGCTGGGATCCTATGACCCCAGCTGACTTCCTGCCCTTTGGGCGGGGGGCTGGACTCGATGATCTTCCGAGGTCCCTTCCAGCCCAAATGTCTATGAAGTCTATGAAGTCTATGAAGCTCAGGCTTCTACACTGCAGAGGTACCAGCATTATATGGATATCAGAGCTCAACAGTACCCCCTGCTCCTGAGTTCTGCCTGGGGAAGGTGCCAAGTACAGGTTCCCATGGTTAGATCTTTATCCAACTTGTACTGAACTCCCTTGCAATTGCTAGAACTGGCATCCAGCTATGGAACTAACAGGCACCATGAGTACCGTTTACTTGCAAGATAAACCCATTGGACATCTACAAAAGTCCCCCATTGTACAGAGAAAGAAGTCCTTTTTGCCTAGAGGGCTCTATCTGAGAGAGCAGCTAGTCAAAACTCGTCCTTGCCAAAGCCAGTTTTCTCAAACGCCATTCAGTTCATCCATTCACATCCTTTCCACAACACAGAAGCTTCAGTACAGCTGGCCTTGGGCCGCCTAAGAATTTGTATGTAGCCATTTTATAACCTAGCAGTCCTACTAGCAATCTCAGTCTGTCTAAGATGAGAGAGGAAAAGGAGAGATCTACTTGCTCCCCTGCCAACACATTTGCCTGACTGGTGATGCTAGAAATGAATAAAGGTGCTGGGCAGCAAGGCTAGCAATGCTTCTTCAGGGCACTTTCATTCATGCCAGTTCTCAGGGTTATTTTATGTTGTGTGACCATGACCAATTTATGGACACAGGAGCTGAAAAGTTCACTGGCTGAGAGAAAATGTATTCTTCCCTCTGACACTACTCTGTGGGTCACCAGGTCAGGTTAGGCAGGTTTCAGTCAGTGTGCAGGAAAGCAGGTTGCACACTGTTTTCTGATATCTGGGTAACTCTACAGAGACTTTGAGCGAGATCCACAGCCTCCTCTGGTCTCTTTTCACTGGACTGGATCAGTTTAAAGAAGCGAGATCAGCCCCAGATCCAGCCATTGGAAAATTCTCCCTGTGTAGACACCATGGAGAAAGCTATAATACTGTCCCTGAGAATGCCCTCACAAGTTCTGGTATAGAAGGTTTGGGGTTGGGAAGTACATGTTGATGTGAAGTCATGGCATAAAACACTAAGGAGGCTCTCAAAAACATATTAGCCCATAAAATAACCCCAGGGAAGCTGCTCTGGAATGCAGCCAGGAATTTATAGTCCCAGAGTCCCAGCTTCCACCTCCCCCTACCCCCCAACTGGGATTGGCAGACCACAGGAACAGAAGTGGGGCCTTTTTTGAATCCTCAAATCAAGTAAGAATCCCCCATACACACACACCCTCTGTCCCCCTCCATGATCAGCAGCATGTCGCCTACCCTCTTATTCCCTCCCTCTCCCATCTGCCACTGGCCTCTGTCCCCACTGTTCCTGACTGATCCAGGAACAGAGGCACGGCTTCAGAGATTATTTTGCCCCATGCCATCTGAGGACAGTGGCAGCAACAGCTGCAGTGCATGAATGCCTCTTCTCTGCCTGTCCCCCTGAGTATTCCATACCAGCCTAGAAGCAAGCGCGGGGAGGGTGAACTTGTCTGCTACTATGGCAGGAGAGACTCTGAAGCCTGTTCCCCATTAGCTCACCCTCCCATTAGCTAGGGACAGTGAGGATGATAGAAGTGATTGGGAGGGTGGGGGCAGAAATGAAAGCAGGGGGGATGTATTGCTGAGAAGGGAGGGGAGAGATTCTTACCTGCTTTGGGAACTGCTGCTCCCATGGTGTGGTGTGAAAGTAGAGTGCAACTGTGCTACTGAACCCACTCTGTATCTGCCCCTGTGAAGTGCTGGGGGGCTATGTAGCCCCCTGCTTCTTGTTGCTGGGAGATGCATGCTCCAGGGGCTCCTCAAGATGTCTGCAGTTTTTTAACTCCTGCCTTGAAATCCATGCTGGCAATTTTACTTCCCTGCTAGAGACCCTGTGCTGCAGGTTGCCAGGCTCATTTGGGGCAAGGGGTAGGAGTGGAGGGGCTGCCAGGGGTTGGGGGAGCTGTGTGGTTTGCCTCCCTCTTGCCTCAAATAAACCCAGCATACCACAGTGCAGGGGCTTTAGCAGGGTCTTGAGAGTGACAGCATGGTTTTCAAGACACTAGTTGAAAAGCCACAGAGATCTTGGGTGACCTGTGGAAGGAGGATGGTGGGGGTGGTTAGGACATATATCCACTTTTGCAAACCCTAAGCAGGGGGCCACATAGCTCCCCAGAGCCTAGCAACCCTTCTGTGTGGATACATTTAAGAGAGTTATGTATAAATTGTTACATTGGCCTGGGGATAGCAGGAGGGAAGGCAGATCAGTAGGCTAAGAAGGGCCTCTGAATAAACAAGCATTATTGTTCTATAAATTTAACTCCTTGTTCTTTTGAGAATAACACATGGTACCAGAAGTGAGGTGCGAAGAAAAACAGAAAAATGGAACATCTCAGAATTCCAGAAGAGTTAAAGTGTCTGGCAATGCAGCAGAAAACTGGAAGAAATTTAAGCAGAGCTTCACCATATATATGATAGCGAGTGGAGCTACACAAAAGGAATATTCACTCAAGGTAGCTATTCTTTTCAGTATAGCAGGCCCAGAAATTCTATCTCTTTACAATAACCTATAACTCTGAGAAGCAGAACAGAAAAGCTATGCCATAGTAATAAAAAAAGTTTGAGGAATATTGTATACCCAAACAAAATGAAACCTTTGAACAGTATAATTTCCACATGAAACAGCAGGAAGAATGTAAGACAATAGGGGAGTTTGTCAAAGATGTCAGACTGCTGAGCCCAACATGCAACTTTGGAGACCTAAAAGAGGCCATGATCAGAGACCAAATAGTATTAAGTATAAGGGATACAAGCCTCAGGAAAAGATGGCTAGAAGATCCTGAGCTGAATTTGGAAAAGGCAGTTAGAATGTGTCAAGTGGCCGAGATAACAAATGCCAGGCTGCAGAACCTAAAGGTAAAAACAGAACAAACTGAACTAGAGAAGATTACAAAACCTAAGACAAAACATAGACAATACAGAAAGGACTTCACTATGAAGCAGGCAAGCGGAGGCCAAAGAGAACTGCTTGAAGAAACAATGGTCAGCTACAGATGCTGTGGGGGTTACCACAAACCCAGGCATCTCCTTGCATTTGGTAAGTGCTGCAGCAAATGCAAAAGATTCAAACACTTTGCAAGAGTTTGCAGAAAGGACCAGGATGAAACAGCTGGTGTATGCAGTATGCAACAAGGAAGAGGAAGAATTCCTCATTAACACAATGCAAGAAGTTAATTCTTCTAAAGACTGGACAATACCCTGGACACCAATGGACTAACGGTAACTTTTAAATTAAATACAGGTTCACAGGTCAATGTAATACCAGAATACATTATTCAAAAAATGAAAATGAAACCTATGTACTATGAGAATAAGAAAGTGAAAGGGTCACAACTTGTTGTTCCAGCATGATGACCCAAGATGGCAAGCTCAATTGTTTTTAATGACCCAAGAAGGCAACCACAAGCATTATGATGAAACTCACTGAGCGTTAAGTGAAATCAGGTATCAATTTAAAATGAGCATTATAGCAAAACAGCACTAAGCAAAACAGCATTAAGTGGGGGTTGCCTGTATATAGGGGGCATCTAAACATTGAAAAATGCACAAGGAGAGCAAGGGTGCTCTATATTGGCCCAACATAAATAATGATGTAGAAGATGCTGTAAAGGCTTGTGACAATGTGCCTAAAGTGCACATCAGCGCAAAGAAAAGAGCCCATGATGGTCATGGAAGAGCCCATAACTCCGAGGTATCAAGCAGGCATTGACTTATTCATATATACAGGAAAAATTATGTATTAGTGATATTTGCTAGACATGGGATTCCACAAATTGTGAGAATGGACAACGGACTTCAGTTCAACTGCCTTGATTTTAAAGAGTTTGCAAACAAATATGGATTCCGTCACAACACTTCAAGTCCTAAATACCCACAATTAAAAGGTCTGCTGGAAAATGGAGTACATATAGTGAAGAAATTGTTGAAAAAAGCTAGGTATCCAGGTTGTAGCCATATTGGTCTAAAGGAAAAAGCAATCCAAGCTTATAGTAGAGGTGATTTCTTTTATTAGACCAACAAGATTTTTGCAAAAAAACCCAACAACTTTAATTGCAAGATTTCGAGCTCAAACACCCTTCATCAGGCATCAGAGAAAAGATTGTAAACAGAGCTAACAACAAAGCAACAAGAAATGATGGAGAAGATTGAAAATGACACAGATGTAGGGACATCTGAACAAGAAAACCAAACAAGAACTGAAGCAATAAGGATTGAGAATGCAGAGAAACTGAGAAGATCACTTAAAGCTAAAAAGCCAACACAGAGACTAATAGAGACCTGTGAAAATGTGCTTTAACAATGGGTTGAACTAAACTTCCAATGTTAGTATTACATGGGGATATGTTACATGTAAAGGGGAAAGATGTGTGTATACCTTTTAAGACTTTTATGTATAAACTAGCCAATTGCCCATCAAGAATGAGCCGGGGGGGGGGGGGGGGGTGGGGGGGGGGGGCCCCCCCCAAAGCCCCCCGCTCGCCCGTCCACCACCTAATGCCCCATGCTGCCAGTGTTCTGCTTCTTGCAGGGAGCAGGGTGGGGGAGCCAAGGCCAGCACTGCTGGCCCCAGCTCCCCCACCCTCTGTCCACTCCTCAGTGTGAATAAAGCATTACAGACAGACAGACAGACAGACTGAGGCTTTTATAATATTAGAATTGTTACATTGGCTCGGGTTGGCAGGAGGGACCAGAAGATCAGTAGGCTAAGAAGGCTCTCTAAATGAACAAGCTTTATTGTTCTATAAATTTAATTCCTTGTTTTTTTGAGAATAACACACCTCCCGCTCCTCTATGGAAGGCATGACTGTCTGTGCACTCTACCACTGCCTGGTGACATTGTGGGAGCAGTGCAATCCCTAAAAGGTGAGGGTCAGAAGCCTTAGCAGTGAACCAGTGCATACTTCTGTCCTGGGATAATTCTAAACCAGTTCCAAATCAGTGACATTCTTGGAATTGTTCAAGTGTTATATCTGTCCACATCTGGAGTCTAGCACTGTTATTCAAGACCTGACAAACATGCACACTAAGGGCTGCATTCTTCTCTCACCAGCCGACTGGTGAGAACAATGGGAACTAAATGCATGCATCTGAGAGCTAAATGCAGTCTTAAACAAATGAGCCGGAAACTGTTTGAAACATTTTAGTTCTGAGAATGGATCCACATTTGAACCAAGTTAGTAGCCTTGTTGAACTCGTTCAGACTTCTCAACTTTGTAATGTCACTCAAGTATACTAGTATTTCTAGGATCAGGGCCATAATATGTATGGCTCAGCTAAGTGATTTGAGGAAGGGACAAGAGAATTCTAACAAATTGGTATTAGTTTGAAGGTTGGTTTTGGGATTTGGTTTGAAGGTAATGGTTTGAAGGTAATGGTGTGAGATTTGAAGGTTGTATGAAAAAAGTATACATGAGTGACAGATTAGCTATAAAGAGGTAGAAATAGCAATCTGGGAATCCAAGCCACCCAACATCTTGATAGGTGAAAGGAAACATGACAAAGTCAGTCAGTCGATGGTGTTTGGCAGTCATGTGGGAGAAGAGCCCAATATGCAAGCAGTAAACCTTCCCACAAAGGCTACAGGTCCACTTGCTCTGCTTCCTGGCTCACGTCTGGGCCTCAGCCTGGGTTCTCTGATTGCTCTCCACAATGACTACACCAGGCTTGACCCAGCTTCTCCAGACTGTCTTCAGCAGACAATCTTGAGGCATGCGTTCCACGTGTCCCAGCCAGTGAAGCCTGCAAGTGTCCAGCATAGTCTACATAGACTGTAGGCTAGTTCTCTCAAGGATCTTGTTTTTGGTAATCTGTTGGTCCCAAGTGACTCTGAAGATTTTTCTGAGACAGCAAAGGTGGAAGCCATTCAATCTGTGCTTCTGCTTGGAGTACATGACCCAGCTTTCACAGCCATAAAGGAGGGTACTGACGACACAAGTCTGATAGGTGGACACCTTTTTGTTCAGGGTTTGCAACTTGTTGTTCCAGACGCATGAGGTAAGTTTGCCAAAGGTGACAAAGGCTTTGCCGGTTCTCATATCAGGTTCTCTATCAAAGCTAAGTGACCAGGTAAGAGTTGAGCCAAGATAGCAAAAGTATTCTACACTGTCCAGAGCTCATTATTGACAAAGCTTTTGGGTGGGATGTTGGTGCCCTGTGACATGATAACTATTTTCTTGATACTGATTACCATGCCAAAGTTAACTTGTATGTATCAGATAACTTGTTCATCATGGTCTGCAATTTATCAGGTGAGTTAGAGATGAATGCAGCATCATCTGCAAAGAGCAGATCCCAAATAGTGAGCTAGATGACATGCTTTTTTCTCTGAAATCGTCTGATGTTGAACACGCTGCTGTCTGTCCTTGATTCAATTAGTATGCCAGATTGATCATTTCCAAAAGTGTACTTGAGAAGAATAGAAAAGAAGATGCCAAAGCCAGTAAGTGCTAGAATGCAGCCTTGCTTCATGCCACTATCAATCCTAAACTCAGATGAAGTTTCATTTTCATACTGGCTGGTTGCCTTCATTCCCTTATGGAGCTCCTTGAACAGGGGAAGCATTTTTTGTGAACAGCCAATTTTCAACAGGATCTTGTAGTTGCCATT
>NW_005842594.1:636190-662571 GCF_000455745.1 Alligator sinensis | reverse complement strand
GGATCCTTATAAGCACCTTGCTTACTGCCCCCCAGTAGCTGTTGCAGTCTGTCTGTCCCCTTTATTTTTGTATGAAGTAATTGTCTTTGCATCTTTCAGATCCTGTGGTGTGTGGCTTTCCTTCCAGAATGTACAGAGAAGTGTGTGGATGTCACTCGCAGGTTTTTTCCTGCTGCCTTTAGGTGCTCCGGAGGTATCTTATTGTTGCCTGCTCCTTTCCCAGGCACAGTCTCTTTGATAGCTTTCTCATTGAACTCATTCAGACATCCCAACTGTGCAATGTCACTCGAGTATACCAGTATTTCTAGGATCAGGGCCATAATATGTATGGCTCAGCTAAGAGATTTGGTGAAGGGACAAAAGCATCGTAACAAATTACAGATATTTGAAGATGGTATGCAAAAAGTGTAGATGAGTGACAGATTAGCTATAAAGAGGCAGAAACAGCAATTGGAGAAAGAAATTTATGTAATAGAGTGATTATCAGGAAGAATGTGCTGACAGTCTGCAGAATAATCTCTATTACTTTGGTGTTTAAAACTAGACTGGACAAATTTCTAAGAAAATACAGTATAAAAAGCCATCCTACATTCATTTCCAAGGGTGAACTCAGATACCTTAATACAACTTTTCATCTATAATTTCTGTGTGTCTGTGAAATACAAACTCCTCTGGAAGTGCCATTCATATGCATGTGAACCAAGGCCAAAGGGCCAAATAGCTTCCTGGTCTCATATGCAGTTTATGTGTTTGCCTCTTTCTGCTCATCTCGAAGCAACACCACAGTTTGTTACCAACCCAGAACAGATCAGGATGTGCATAGTGGAGGAACTGTCAGTGCAGAGGTCATCCCTGGCATGTAATCACATGGATCTAGCTGTTTTGGATTTCCTCAAGCTTTTATTCCCAGAACAATGCAAGGAAAAGTCAGAAGAGAAAAGATGTGGGCAGGAAGACTGAAGATGGGGAACCTCACATGGCTTGAATTCTATTTGCTCTGGATACTGATCATGAATACTGATACTACCTGAGCAACTTGAGCCTACAAAACTGGGCTGCAAACATTACTTAAACAGGGATTTTCTTTTGTTTTATCCCTCTTCCACGGCCCCAAGACATTTTTCCTGTTCTGGTTCAGACACCAGTGGGAGCCTGGAAGGGGAGTTTCAGTTAGGTTCTAAAAATGGACAAATATTTGTGTCAATTCTGTTTTGTCCATCACTGTTTTCAACCTATGATGTGATGCCAAATGTTGGATTATTTGGTGGGGGTTGTGTGTTTTGCTAATAAGTGTTTTTTTCTCTTTAATGATTAGCAAAGCTCTGAAAGTTTAAGGAAGCATAAAATTACAAGCCAAGCTTCTTAGCTTGAGACATCATAGGAATTAGCTGCATCAGGACATTCCCAGTGCATTATGGCTCCAGTAAATCAGAATGGCTTTTCTACTGGCAAATTAGGATCTCTGCTTCCACAAGGCCCAAACTATTGGGCCTAAAAGAGATTTTTAAGTTCAAATTCATTTCAAGTTTTGGGCTCAATCAGGCTGGCTCTTGTAGGCTGTGTGTAGATGAAATGGGGGGGTGGGGTTAGAAAACACCGCTTCAATTTAGGGCCGATTAAACCCCTGTGTCATGCACACACCCCGCTAACTTACCTGACTATCCAGCAGGGAGGGGCATGCGAGCTGCTGGCAGGCAGAGCAGTCCCTGGGCTGTGGGAGGGGCTGGTGCTTTCCCCCATGGCAGTGGCAGTCTCCCCCCAGGTGGCACCCACCTGCAGGCACCCGGCTCGGGCAGTCCCGGGGGGCACTGCTGCTGCAGAGGAAAGCACCGGGCCCCTGCACAGCTCAAGCAGGCTCCTTCTTTTTCTCTCATCACAGTTTTGGCTCAGTGTACTTCTACATTGATCCAAATTGAGTTATTACTGTTATCCACCAGAGTAATTATGAGGAGCACCTGAAAACCTCTGTTCATGGAGCAGGGAAAGTGCTGTGGCTTCCCTGCTCCCTGCAACTCCCCTGTTCTGCTGTACCAGTGTGCCTTACCAGCATGATCTAGAAGGCCCTACCAGAGCTGTGACAGAGTGGTAAAACATGTTAATCATGTCTTCCTTCAAAAAGATGTGATGGGAAAAGGAAAGGGTGAAGCAGTGGGAAAAGGAAAACAATGTTTTTCCATATTTAAATATTTGAAAGACTACCATAAAGGACATGTGAAAAATTGGTTTCCCTTGCCACAGAGGGAAGAATACATGACAGTGGGTTTAAACTATATTAAGGCAGGTCGAGAAAAAATCAAAGGAAAAACTTTCTGTCTGTAAGAGCAGTAGAACAGTGGAACAAGCTGCCAGAGGAAGTTGTGGAATCATCTTTGCTAGACATTTTCAAGAAGAGGCTATATAAGGATCTGTCTGGGTTTGTTTAGAAACATCAAATCCTGACTCTGTGCTAGGATGTGGGGTTGGAGGGGGAGGGTTGGATTAGATGAGGGGTGGCCAACCTGTGGCACTGGTATCGTAAGTGACACAGGCAAACTTTGTGTGTGGTATGTGGCAGACTGGAGAGGGAACAGGCAGCTCAGTGACAAATAGGGCTGGGGACAAAAAGCAGAGCATCAGATCAGGCAGGGATCAGCAAGCAAAGCAGAAGCTTGGTCAGGGAGCATAGGACAGGAAGCAAAAAGCTGAGCAGCAGATCTGGTAAGAAAAAAAGAATCCAAGTGGCACTTGGGGAGGGTGCAGAGCTAATGTATGGCATCCCTGCCAAAAAGATCGGTCTCTACTGGACTAGATGATGCTTGAGGCCTTCTCCATGATTCTAAGGCAGAAGGCAATGTAAGAGAGGATTCTGCATGATAAATTGCATGCTGTCTCTTCCAGTCCTATATCTCCTGTCCCACAGACTAGTATTGAAGTTTATCTGTCACTAAGTATTAAGCCATAGAAATAGAGATCAAAACAGTTATCAGCAACCCTATTCCTTTGCTGAGGAACCAGGGTAGAATTGTTCCTTATCCAGGGCATGCATTATGGGCATTTGTAGACAACACACCGTTTCCCATTTCAGCCGCCACAACTGCATTTGTGTTTGCATGATTGGGATTTCCCGCCACTTTAAAATTCTTTTCAGCACTTTTAGTTAACCGTGCTCAGAAAGGTTTTATTTCCCAGCTCCCTGGCTTACCACGCTTGACTGTGTCGTGCACACACCGAGTGTCTCAAAGCATCTCAAAGATGTGTAATTGCTTTTCTTCGCCATCAGGTGGCGCTGTGAATTTATTTGATGTGTTATCTTTAACCCCTCCTTCCCACTGCTCAGCTGACCAGGTCTGGGTTTGAGGGGTGTGGCTTTCAAAATATATTATTTTTATACATGGGTAGGATAATGGCGAAGCAAGAGCAAATCCATGATGTGCAACAAGTGGTAGTTAATTACCCCTTGGTAAATTTTTTGCCTCCTGTAATATATGTGCTCCCTGTGTACCCACTGCCCATGCCCCCCACCTGTTGCACCCACAGGGTTCGTAGCTGCCCAGTATTACAGCATCAACAGAATGGTAAGTTTGCAAAGTTTTGAGTTTGCTAGCTACCCCTACCCTAAGACTTCCTTGAACACTTCTCTTTTTAAACCTTCCTATTTCAGAGATTCCTATTCCAAAACCATGGAGAATAGTTCAGGTGGACACTACCTGCCAGACACGCTGTTTAACATATCCACCAACCCCCAGTTTTGTCTCTTTTCTTCCCCCTCCCTCCAAACAATGCAGCAATCCCTCCGACCAATGAAGGATAGAAAAAAGAACAAAGAACGATAGTGTTTAGATTTTGTATACATATTTTGTATAGATGGAGATAGTTTTATAGATAGAGCTATAGAGATATTTTGTATAGCTAGAGATAGTTTTAATATTATTTATATATAATTTACCTTACTTTAATTATATATATTTAATTTAAGTACTTTTACTTTTTTAAAATAAAAAATGTACTTCTTTTTCTGTTAATAAAAGTTTTGTCATTTTTTGTCTATATATATGTGTGTCATGTTTATTTCATAGGCAGATTGGCATGGCTAATCAAGCCTGTGTGGGGTGGGCTGGCAGACCTGATGACCACGCCCTCCTCAGCCAGCATGGGGATACTTTGCTTGGGTGAGGCCATTTATGGAGTCATGGCATTATTGGAAAGAGTTGCAGGGTAGGCTATCAGAGGTCAAATGCTTGTTCCCCACCCCCCCATCCCAATGTGCAGCGATCCTGGCGAGCCTGTGGGTGAAGCCAGCATCCTCCACCCCCATCCCTAGCCACAGCAGCAAGCAGACAAGAAGGCATGCATGGACCCTTATTGAGGGTGATTAGCAACTCTTTCTTGTATTATAATGCATGGTCCCTGCGGGGAGGGGTGTTGTCCCCCTGGAATATCTTCAAGCAGTGTTTTTTCTGCCTATCCATCCCTCCCCCTGCTTCTACACCACAGCTGACCACAGGGAGCCAGGCAGTGAAGGTAATGGCGGAACAATCTATTATGGGATGTTCAGTTGTTTTGTTCCTACCGCCACTGCTGGTAGCTGCTCCCTGCTGCACTTGTCTTCCACCTAGCACCAGCGCCCCTGCCCGCTGCACCCAGCATGATGCTCAGCATGGAGCACAGCAGCATCTCCAGAATGGCAAGTTTGCAACAGAGTGTAGTAGCCCTTAACCCTTCAATATTTCAAACCTTCCTATTTTTTATAATTCACATTCCCAGTCTAGTATCTACTCCCCGTGTCTGCTGTGCCCACCACCACGGTGTTCAGTACTGACCAGCACAGCAGCATCAGCAGAATGGTAAGTTTCCAGCTTTCTGGAGTTTGGTACCTACCTACCTTCCCTTTCACCATTCAATATTTCAAACCATTCTATTTCTTATATATTTCATATAATTCACATTCCCATTCCAGAACCACGACAATTAGTCAAGGTGGATGCTGCCTGCCAGACCGTCCCCCCAGACTATAAACTGTCCCTGGTGATATATAGGTAATAAATGTCCCAATGACCTCGGGGAGGAGGGGGAGGGGGGAGGACAGGGGTTCGACTTGTGTTGGTTCAAACCCCATTCTTCTTTTTTCTTCCCTTCCCTGCAGAACATTATGGACATCAGAGATAGAACATTTTCAATATTGATACTATGTAGAAGCCACTTTTTTTCGTTAGAGTTATAAAGTTCAGAAATTTGAAATTGTGTCAGTTGTTTGTTTTTTTTCATTCCTACATGCATACATACATAGGCAGATTGCATTTTGGGAGTGGGTGGGGTTGGTTGGTTGCGAGAAGTGCTGGCCGCGCCTGCCCTTCTCAGCCTGGGGATCCTTGGCATGTATGCAAGAAAGTTTCACAAAAGACAGGAGGTCACATGAATCATTCACTGTTAACAATTGTTAGCATTTATGGAGTCACGGCATACTGGAAAGATGGGAGGTCCTCCAATGTTTTCTTTACCCACAATCCAAAAGCCAGGATCACCCTGTTGTAAGCAATAGTCATCCCAACGCCCCCCACCCCATCTGCCCATCCACCCCAGAACCAGGCAGACAAGAAGAAAAGCAGCAAGTGGCAATACTTGACCAGGCATGCATGCAGGGATCTTGAATGAGGGCAAGTCTTCTTTGTAATGGTTGGCTTTTGTTTTCCCATCATCCACCTCCAAAACACCCTCCCCAATCAATCAATCAAAACACCATCCCCTCCCCAATCAATCAATCAAGCAGGAGCAAGTACAAATCAGCATTTTTTCTTTCTGCTCTTTATTTTTTCACAATAAATTGAAATGCTATCTATTTTGATTGGTAAATCACGATACAGCTGAAACAGTATAGACATTTTTGTTTGATTAATGTCGATCAATATTGATCAGTATTACTACTATCAAGCATGTAGTAGCATAAGCATGTGTGTGTGTGTGCACACACGTACACGTGCATGAGTGTGTGTGCATAGACAGGCTGGGAATTTTCTGCAACCAAAAGCGGGGTCATATTTTGGCCTCAGCTCTGGGGCAACAGACTGGGAGAGAGAGGCCACAGCCCAGGGTGCAACAGGTGGATACTCGGGCCAAAGCCTGTTCAGAGTGTCATGCATGGCTTCTGAGAGGTGAGACACCACTTCTACTTTATGGGAATGTGATAACATGATTTTTTATTGTAATGAACACACTATTGTAAGTGCTCAGTTACTTGGTCTTCCTTGCCTTCACCCCACCATCACCCTGAACCTGCCCTGGCTCCCTGAACCAGAGTGGTGACCGCCTGGCCCTGGTGGCAGTGTTACGGCCCTCCCCTGACTCAAGTGCATTTTGGGGAGCAAGCTCAGCTATATTGGCTACCTCCTGGACAGAGGCAAGCTGAGGAGAGCTACTTTTGTCTTTCGGTACCCACTTTTTGAAGTGGAAATTCGGCTGGTATCTGCTTTAATACTCTGAGTTCACCATTTTGTCCAGGATATCATGTATCAAGTCATGATACTGAACAAAACAATGGTGTATACCCCTCATCCACCACCCCTGAAACAGCATGGTGACCCACCACCAGCCACACATGAATGTAACACCCCGCCCCAGCCCACAAAGCACAACTGACATGAACCTGAGTAGTACAGTGCCTGGCAGTGACAAGAGGCACATTACAAGATACTTACAAGTCACCGGTCACACATCTTCTTGCATCTTGGGAGCACAAAATGATGACTGAGTGCTGGGAAGAGGACCCTCATTGACTGCATCAGTTTCTCCTCGTTATTCCTCCTCCTCCAGCTGATATATGCTACTCTCTGGAGTCGAGAGGGACACTGGCACTGGAATCAATGTAGGGTGACTTGCTCTTCTTCTTGGCAGTGCCCGTCCACCAGGAGCATGGAGCAGTTTCCGTAGTTCTTCGACATGCTCATGGTACAACTCTCAGGAGGAGCTGCCTCTGTCAGCGTGATCTCCTCCTCCTCCTACTCCTCTTCCTCCTCCTCAACACTGGTCCTGAAAGTCAGCATACCTGGAGTGTCACCATGCATCCTTGGCGAGAATGATGGACAGCTGGTCGTAGAAAGGAGCAATTGTGCACCCTGCCCCAAAGCAAGAGTTCACATCTTTGGCACAGTAAAACACAGATCTCAGGGCCTTGATCTTGCACTGGACCTGGGTACAGTCATGGTTGTGCCCTCCAGCCTGCAGTGCTTTTGCAATGGTGACATAAACAGGCTTATTCCTCCTATTTTCCAGCCTGTCTATGATGCTTTGCTCTGACCAGATGTCAATTAAGTCCTGCAGTTCTTCCCGGGTCCAGTTGGGTCCACATGTGTTGGAGGTACCAGCCTCTTGCTCCATGACCACCATACTGCTGGACTTCACTTTCTGAGACATGGGGAAGCAGCTTGTGGTCAACAGCAAGTGATTCATGAAAGGTCCCTGGCAAAATTTGGGGTGCTGCTTTATAAAACTGCCACCAAAATTCAAATGATTGTGAAGCCATCATCTGTGCCAAAAGGTGAAGAAGCACACCTTTACCAGCAAAAGACTTGTTGATGGGCTTAAGCTTGGCATATGGAAGGCCACTGTCCATTGGGATGGCTGCTCAATGCCCAGGAATGTTACCAAAATCGATTCACACCTGCCCTGCCTACTAATGTTTTGGCCTGTTGTCCCCTAGTTAGTCCCACAATGAAGGCCTTTTTTGTTATTGCTGAATAAAATAATGTTATTGCAGAAGCACAGTCTGTTGTTGCAGACCTTGGATACATATTCAGGTGGCTGGTCCAACATTAACAGGAGAGGAGTATTGCAAAATTTTCTGTTTGCAACCTTTTGATTACAACTTGTCTTGAACAAAGACTTGATGCATTAGAGCATGGCTGCACAAATGCCCAAATGCCCAGTGCACCGGGGCTACTTATTGAAAAACCAGTGGTCACCTATGGAATGCAGCTAGGTAGACAGAGATCAACTCCCCCCCCCCCCCCCCCCTTCTGTCCCACACTGGTGTGGGGGGATGGTGGTGATATACTAAACATGTGAGATGGAGAAAAATGCAGTGAAGGCTCCTCCACCATGAAGAATCTGGAGGACATGAGTGAGCAGGATGAGAGAGGATGCTCGTGCTGAGAAGGCGACGTGATGTACTGCTGATCTGGATGAGAATAATGATGGACCACCAAATAAGCATGCTAGCATTTGCAGCATTAGTGTGTATGCAAGGTGTCAGAACTGTGTAAAAAAGAAAATGGAGATGTACCAAGAAGTGGTGGGAAAACACAGTGGAATGCAAAGATGCAATGGAACATGACTGGGTTGTGTTGAGAAAACTCAGAAGCAGCATCCACATGGTCTGGGCCTGCAACAGCAGCTCGGACTGGTGGGAGTGAATCATGCTGACCACTTGGAATGAGCAGCAAAAGCTGGAGACGTTCCAAATGACCAGGTTGATGGTTTATATCATCTCAATGTTGGGGCCGTACATTGTGAGGCAAGACACCAACATATAATGAACGAGCTATCCCACTGAACAAGAGTGGCAACGGCCATCATGAAACTGGCCATGCCGTGAAGCCTCCACTACATCAAAAACCAGTTTGCCATGGCTCCCTGCCCAGTTGGGGTGGCAACTCGCACAGTATGCTAGCTGCTAAAGGACATTGCAGAAAACAAATTTATCTGCCTTGGGAATGCACGGCAGGTCATAGATGGCTTCAATGACAAGGGGTTCCCTAATTGCATGGGGGCTCTAGACAGCACTCACATCCCAGTGGTGTGCCCTTCGGGGAAAGGGAGGTCTTTCACAAACGGGAAAGGATTTGCCTCCATGATACTGCAAGCCACAGTGGACCACTGGGACTGGTTCACAAACATTTTTACCAGGTGGGCCAGCAGCGCACATGACGTGTGTGTGTTCAGAAACTCTCCTCTCCCTTGATTCACGGAGAAAGGACACTATGCACCCAGAGCCCACAAGACAGTGATCCACGGTGTTGCTGTTCCCCGGTTATATTAGTAGATGCTGCCTACCCCCTAAAGCCCTGGTTCATGAAGCCTCGTGGAGGGAACATTTCCAACCCGCAGAAGCAGCTTTTCAACTACCGTCTGAGCAGCTGCAGGATGGCCATGGAATGTGTGTTTGGCCTACTGAAAGGACATTGGCAGATGCTTACGTGCTGGCTCAAGCTGGAGCCAGAAAATATCACAGCATTTGTAGTGGTAGCCTGCATGCTGCACAACATCTGTGAGACCTGTGGAGAGGTTTTCAGGGAGTCGTGGACTGAAGAAACGCAACAGGCAGCGGCCACACAGAGATGTGGCTAGGCAGCAGTGCAGGGACCGAGGAGATATCAACAAGGAGAAGCTGGTTGAGCAGCACTTGTGCAGGACTCCCTGGCAGCACGTATTGCTGACAGCAACTAGCAGTGCTCTTTCTTTTCAGTACAATAAATTCTTTTAAAATTTACAACTAAATATCTGTGTCTGTCTGCAGGGGTGTGCAGTGTAGCAGATGGGGGGTAGGGGGGGGATGGGAGTGGAGGGGAAGATGAGCAGGATGGGTGGTGAGGTGGACTGGGGTAGGGGGTTGCTGCTTGGAGGCTGGCAGTGGTTTGGGGGGAGCTCATTACACACCAGCACTTATTGTCCTGTATGTGGAAGGGTTAAATACTTTGGCGGGGTGGGGCACCTGGCAGCGGGTATGGGGGACGGGTCGGGGGTGACTGAACAGTCTGAAATCCACCTTAGGAATGTGACTGAGAGGGAGGTGGGGGGTCATATTCCACCCAAAGATCAACAGCAACATTATTTAATTTTTTTTGTACTTATGCACCCACTGCCTTTTTTTTTTTAAATAAGGTTTTGTAAATTTTGTAATAACATCTTGTAATTTTTTTGTCTACTTGTGTGTGGCATGTTTTCATGTTTTCATAGATGTTAAGTTGGAAGGGACCTATTAGATCATTGAGTCCAACCCCCTGCCCGGGGCAGGAATGAGTGCTGGGGTCAGATGACCCCAGCCAGATGTCTGTCCAATCTCCTTTTAAACACCTCCAAGGAAGGGGACAGCACCACCTCCCTTGGAAGCTTATTCCACGTTTTGGCAACCCTCAAAATGTTTTATTTTTTCTTTTTTCCTTTCTTCCTGGAGTTGGTTTGGAGAGGTGATGCATGACCACACCCACTGGTGATGCTTTCTTTTGATGCAAATTTTTGCTCCTAGTTTCACAAAAGAAAGATGTCAGTCAATCACAGGAGTCATTGTCTTTCAATCCATTACTGTCTTTGGTTTTCTATTCAATAGCAAAAGTAGGAGTGAGTTACATTGGTACTTACATTTGTATGACACGGTTTACATTTGGGTTACATGGCTTACACACATTACATGGGTTACAAATGTACTTACATTTGTAACCCACTCAAGCATGCTGTTGGTAGGTAGTCAATAATAATAATTTATGTTTACATTTACAGTGGGTGACCTCCCTGGTGGGACAGAGTATTCAAGCCCTGGTACAAATTCACCTTGCTTCAGACCTGAAGAATGTGCTTCTTGTCAGTGCAGTGACTGATTGTGCACTAAGTGTGCATATGCGTGTGTGTTATTATAATTCTCTATAGTCTATATATACTTATAATAACTTATAGTTATTGTAAGTTAGTTATAATTATATATTATTATAACTATGTTATTAAATAGTCATAACTATTATTATACCAATGATATTGTATTGTCTACCCTCACTTACCAACGAATGCATAACAGTGCTGCGTTATTTCAAGTTGCATGTTGCAAAGCTGCACTCATTCAGGGACTTTAAGATTCCCTGCACCCCAGGTCTGCGGCCTGCATTCTTGTCGATGCTGTATTCCCACTTTTTCTGCCTCTGGTGTTTAGCTGTGTCTCATCCACCTCCCCTCTCTCATCAATACTGCGAACGTGCAGCACGACCACTGTTCCCCAAATTTATAGGCCTGGGCTGTTCCCCGACCACCACTACCCGGCCTCATTTTGGTGTGAAAAAAAACCCAAACAGTCTGGCACCAGGTTGGAAAAGAGCATAAAAAGAAGGCGGGAAAAGTGGGTAGGATAGCTGTGTGTGTGCAAAGTTTCTGGGTTTTATGCCAAAGTTTTGGGGTCTGTGCAGGGCAGCCAGGTGCAAGCCCCAGAGGCAGAGAAGACTGGCCAGAAGTCAGCCCCTGTCGGGGACTTTGCAAAGTGTCTGGCGGCTTCCCAGGGTGGATTTTGCAAGCAGTGCAGGTACCAAAGACTTTGCAAAGTGTCTGGCGGCTTCCCAGGGGGGATTTTGCAGGCAGTGCAGGGACCAAGGAGATATCCTCAAGGAGAGGCTGGTTGGGAGAGGTGGCGCAAATTCAGGGTTGCCTGGCAGTATACAACTAGCAGTGCTTTGTTCTCTTGGTTAGGTTACAATAAATTCTTTTACAATTTACATCTGTGTGTGTCTATCTCACCCCATGGGTAAAAGGGTTAACTATACCTTTCTTGGGGGCTGGAGGGAGGGGGGACAGATGGTTGGGTTTTATACCTCTACCTCTCTTTGGCCAGTTGCAGGGAGTGGATGAGGACAGAGTGTAGCAGGGGTGGGGGGGGCGTACTCCATCCCAAACCCAACAGCAACCCACCATTTCAAAAACATTTCACAACATCCCCTCCAAACGTTGTATGTCGCACTGCAAAAACGGATTCACAGTGGAATGTGGGCGGGGAAGGGGGGCGGGGAGAGCAGCACCATTGACACATCCCCATGGAAACAATTGGATGCATCTCCATGGAAACTGTTCCAAGCCCTGTCAGCTTGGGAATGCTGGGAAATGTAGTCCTAAAAAGCCACAACCACCATCATAAGCCGCAATTGCTAAGTAACACCCAGCCGCTAATCTAAACCTCAACCATGGGGTCACATACTGGGAGACCAGCCTGACCCTAGGTGGGTGCAAATGGCAGAGTTTTGGGGTGAATGTGCCCAGTTGGGCAGGGGACTTAACATGAGACTCCTGGCAGGGTCAGGGGGTGGGGACTGTGGAGGCTGGTTCACATGTGCCTCCTGCTGTAATTCATTCTCCCCCTGCTGGAAGTGGCTGGGAGTGACACACAGGACTTATGTCGCTCAAAAGAGCATGTCATTCAAACACAAATGCATGGCACCAAATTAACCCGGGCTAAAATTTTAAAGGCGCGGATAATTAACAACGACTAAATGTTGTGTCATCTACAAATGTCCTAAAACAATGAAGCAACAGGACCTTTATCTCTTCCCTTACAATTTCAATATATACAGGAAGAATGGAAGGGTAGGTTGGAAGAGCAACATAAAGAAATGGCAGAGTTCAACACAAGGAGATGTAGGACTAAATTCACTGCTGGGACAAGAAGGAGCAACTCACTGGTGTTGGCAGTAAATTTGACACCTTTCTTTTCAGATTAAATTAAATCCTGATCTCATGAGAATTTCTTTGAAAAATGAGATGTTGGTTGCTGTGTCTTAACCAATGTCATGCTGGGTAGTTAGTTTTTCCTCGCTCTCTCTCTTTCGTCCATGTTGTTAGATATGGGATTCTTCACTTCCAGTACCTAAACTGTTGAAGAGAGACTGCATTTTACTATTGGATGAAGAGATTCCTCTACTATATATACACTTAACTGCTTTTAGAGTCATTAAAATAAAAAAAATATAAAACCACTATTGAGTTGTTACAAACATTGGGCCAAATAGACTCAGATCCATCCTTGGAATTCACTGTAGTAATTCCAGAAATCTATGTCCAAACACCAAGAAGGTTTGCACGTAACACTGTTAACCTGATCCTTATAGCTTGCATTTCTTCAAACTGCCTCATGAAATTAGGCTCCAGATCCTGACTTAATGTAAATCAGCATACCTCTAAAGGCTTCAAGGAAGATGCACAGAACTACACTGGAAAAGGATATGGCCCAAAGATATTTGACATCTACCACAGCAGGGAGACAGAGGGTTTTTTGGCAGATTTACTTAACTTCAGATTTAAAAAATGAAAATAAGCTTTATTGCTTTTTAATTGGGGCAAAGGAGGAAGAGTGTTTCCTTTGGAATTCACTCCAAAGCAGGCAGCTGTTGGTGGTGAAAATAAAGAGCTTTATTAGTTCTCCTCTGATCTTACTCACTAAGCAAAACAAACCAATGAGGGGGCCTTCCCCTCCACATGAGCGCTCAGCACAGGTCACTCCCCTTTCAGATTCATAAGGAAGATAAGAAGCTCTAGGCTCCAGTTACCAGTAAGTTATGGAATCTGTCATTAGAGGACACATATGCAGCTGCCATGTAAAGGAAGGGGAGGTGTAAAGATTATTTCCTCTTTTCTAACCCTTAAAATCACACACCTCTTCTTCATATACCAGGTTGATTGTGTGCTAAGTAAAGAGACAGGTAACATAATGTTTCATACTCAGCTATGGACATTTTATAATTTGTTCTTTCTTTGTTTTCTCCCGAAGCAATATAAGCCATCCAGGCAGAGTGTGCCTGATTTTCCCCTTGCGTGTAGAAAAGATTACTCTTGGTCTTCCCAAGAGTCGTATGTAACCTCCAGATATTCTGGCAGATGGGCTTGCTCATTGCCTTAACTTTAATCTGGCTCAGAAATGAGTTCCTCAGACTTTTTCCTGTTTTATTTGCTTATCCTTCCCTGTGTCAGCACAGAAAATTGTACATCCCATTTCTGGGAACCATTAATTTATCCTTCACCAGGGACAGCAGCCAACAGCAATCCCACCCTGTAAGTTAGCACCCAGCCAGAAACATTCCAGTGCTGAGTGGGACTTTCTTCCTAAACACCAAGGAAAGTGTCTCAGATCAATTCCATGGGCTCGGGCAGCATGAAGTTTCCAGTCTCCAGTGCCAGGTATGCTCCATTCCCAGTCAACACTAGTGAAAAGGGTTAGAATGAAAGCCTTGGGGCCAAAGGCCCAGATCTTCAATGGTATTCAAACATCTAGATCACTTTGATCTCAGTGAGAATCAGGCACCTAAATACATTTAAGGATTTTGGCCTGAGGTCATGTGTCCATTGAATAGGGACCATCAAGACAACAGAAATGCAGACATCCCATATGTGCCCCTTTTGTCCCCCCACCCAAGACCCCAGGTGCTTTAAGAAATTTGGTTTCCACTGTTCATTGAATCCTTTCTCTGAAGACTGATGCTTTAAAGGAGGGGGAAGGGCAACTTGTGTCACCTGTTTCCCATTTGCCCTGCTGTGAACTTCTGTCTCTTACAACTGAAACCACTTCCATACTTAACATAGGCGCCCCTGAACAGCCCTCAAACGATAACGTACATTATTCAGGCTGACCTAAAGCTGGAGCCAAACTACGGAGTTGCGTAAGTCTATCACTTCAGTCCCAATGTAAGGTGTCTCTAAATTCTGCTCTAAGATGCAGGAGGTAATTAACAGCTAGGAGTCTAGCCAGCAACTGCAGCCTATTTATTCAATGGTCAAATCAGCAATTAGCTGTAGAATAGAAGGGAAAATGGGCTGATGTGGGGGAGGGAAGGACAACATGCTGCTGGGAAAGGAGTTTGCTGCCTCCCCTGAGAGGTTTTTCCTGTCTGATTCTAGCACTTTTACTTTGGACATACAGACCTGCAAGCTGGAAAGCAGCACCTCTTCACCCACACTAGAGAGGTAATGTTCACAAAGGAGTCCATGTCACATATAACTGTATTAATAGAAGTAAAAAGATTATAAGCCTCCGATATGGTGCAATTACAGAGAAATTCCTCTGTTAACAAAATCATCTGGTGTAACTGAGAGCAGGGTCTCACCCACTGGTTACAGGGAACACTCAAATCTAGGCCTAATTAGCAAAGTAACTCCTCCACCTGCAATTAACTGGCACATATGTTTTTAATTGGGCTCAGAGCCACAAGTGGCTGAAAGTGCACCAAGCAATTCTGTTCAAAAGCAGGTTGCAGGAGAAGTGTCTCCAGTCACCAGTCAGTCTGCAGACCCTCAGGAGACAGTAACAGAATCCATACCAGGCTGTGTTTTGCAACAGCAGGAAAGGTGAAGGGCCACTGCCTGTAGCAGCCAGGTCAGTAACAACTCAAAGTTGCAAACTACCTTTGCAAAGTGAGTGGGCAAATGCTTTTTCCAGGAGACAGGGAAACTACAAGCAGACCTGGACAGGTTGGACACATGGGCAGAAAACAACAGAATGCAATTCAACAAGGAGAAATGCAAAGTGCTGCAACTAGGGAGGAAAAATGTCCAGCACACCTACTGCCTAGGAAATGACCTGTTGGATGGAACGGAAGTGGAAAGGGATCTTGGAGTCCTAGTGGACTCCAAGATGAACATGAGCCGGCAGTGTGACGAAGCCATCAGAAAAGCTAATGGCACTTTATCGTGCATCAGCAGATGCATGACAAACAGATCCAAGGAGGTGATACTTCCCCCCTCTATCAGGCGCTGGTCAGACCGCAGTTGGAATACTGCGTTCAATTTTGGGCACCGCACTTCAAGAGAGATGTGGATAACCTGGAGAGGATCCAAAGAAGGGCCACTCGTATGGTTAAGGGCTTGCAGGACAAGCCCTATGAGGAGAGACTGGGGCACCTGGACCTCTTCAGCCTCCGCAAGAGAAGGTTGAGAGGCGACCTTGTGGCTGCCTATAAATTCATCACGGGGGCACAGAAGGGAATTGGTGAGGTTTTATTCACCAAGGCGCCCCTGGGGGTTACAAGAAATAATGTCCACAAGCTAGCAGAGAGCAGATTTAGACTGGACATTAGGAAGAACTTCTTCACAGTTAGAGTGGCCAAGGTCTGGAACGGGCTCCCAAGGGAGGTGGTGCTCTCCCCTACCCTGGGGGTCTTCAAGAGGAGGTTAGATAGGCATGTAGCTGGGGTCATCTGAACCCAGCACTATTTCCTGCCTATGCAGGGGGTCGGACTCAATGATCTATTGAGGTCCCTTCCAACCCTAGCATCTATGAATCTATGAACTTCTTTACTGTTAGAACAGTTAGATTGCCTAGGAAAGTTGCTGACTCTCCATCACCGGAGGTGCTCAAGAAGAGGGTGGATGGGCATTGGTTAGGGATGATCTATGAGTAGCTTTGCTTTTCCTATTTCCAGTGCTCCTGGGCTTTCCAATGCTCCTGGGTTGCCACCTGGGTCCTGGTAGAAAGTCTTTTCCCTTCCTGTCAATATAGCAGTCAAGGTTAGAGTTTCGTCTACCTTGAGATGTCGAATCTGATAGTTTTTTGGTTTTGGGGGCGTTGATCTTTTCCTCAATGTTGTCAAAGGATGAGTTGTTGTTGGAAGTGGATTCATTTTGGTTGTGGAAATATTCCTCGAGGCACAGGCATTAGAATAATTCTTCTAGTTCTCCGCATTGAAGTATTTTATTTGGTTATTTTCTAGACAGAAATGTAGGCCTTTAGAAAGGACATATTTTTCTATTTGGTAAGTGTGTGCATGGAAAGATTGATGATATTTGAGGGTTGGTTGCTGCTTTCAGTTTCATGAAGTCTGAGGTTGGAATGTTGTACAGTGTTGGTGTTGTTTCTCTGATGGTAGTTTTGTGGCTGGGAAAGTTGTTCCTGGAGTAATTTGCTCCATTTCTTCTTTTTATTTTGGATGGATGTTGTAGAACATTTTTTGTAGTCTCTTTGTATCCATTGTCTAATATTAGGGAAGATGTCTGGATTTTTCTCTTTTAGGTTGTTGTGGTGATTTCCTTCCTGAGTCTGGTCTCTTTTGGAGTAGATTAGGTGAAGAAGATGATTTCTAATTTTATCTGAAGTTCTCCTGCATAGCTGTGAAGCACATTTGGAGTTGTGTGTATTAGTCAGAGGATTGTGGATGTTTAATCCTCTGGGAATGTTGTTGTGCTTCTTGGATAGGCTTACAAAATCCAACATAAAAAGAAGCAATGGAACAAGTGCAGGAGAACTTCAGAGTTCAGAGAAGAAGCTAGCAGACCAAGAACTCTAGAAGTATAAGATCCCTGTAAGGAAGTCCTCCATCTGTTCTTATCCTACATTCCTGCCTCTTTTCTGGTGAACATGGGGCCCAGGCAGCAATCCTGTATTCAGATTTACAGGCACTGATGCACAAATCAGCATGCAGAAACTTTAGGCTAAGTACAGACAGTCAAAAAGCCCAAATCTGAATTGATTCAATCTTTGCAAATTAATTTAAGCTGCATAGATTGAACCAATAAGTAAGTGAATAGACACTCACTTTTAATTCCACATACCTGCGGTGGCAGAGGCCAGGGAGCACTAGAGCACACCTCTTTGCTCAACTGGACCAGACAGTTTGAGCCAAGGCTAGCTTGCCCACACTGCAAGGGGGGTGCAGCTTGTGGGGTGGTGTAAAGCATCCTAGGATGCTGGGGGACGGTGAGTTAACTTGAATCTGAAGGGGGTCTGGGACAGAAGTTCAGTAAACCAATTTAACTTAATTCAGTTAAGTCTGATAACACATCCAGTCAGATTTATTTTAAACCAGTTTGGGACATTTTGAAAGCAGTTTATGAGCACTGAACTTCTGTTGTGTTACAGATTTGAACTGGTTTCCAATCACTTATCCTGGTTTATGTGGAATTCCTGTCCCTAGCCTTAAAGCCCAGTGCCAGCTGGGCTCATGAGAACTGTTCCATGGAAATTAACTGCAGAGAAGGGTGGGGGGGTAATTGTTTGAATTATATCCAATGTCACAATGTCCACGCTGAAGTGTTACCTGAGCTTTTGGAACTATTGTGAAAAATACATTTGAACACAATGAATTCCTGAGAATTCACAAGTATCCTCTCTATATAAAAGCCTTAGTCTGTTTGTAATGCTTTATTCACACTCTGATTGGTTGTCTGGCAGCCAATCAGAGTGTGAATAAAGCATGATGGACAGCAGGCAGCAGCGGTGTAGTACAGCACTGCCATGAAAGAGGGGATGAGACAGGATGGGACGGGGGGAGGGGGGAACGAGGCCAGCAGCCCTCCTGCTCCTTGGAGGTGGCAGTGGGTGAAGTAGGCCAGGACCCCAAGTGGCAGGGGAGAGTGGCCCCAGGCCCGACATGACAGGGGGAGGGGGAAGGGAGGAGCAGGCCCAACACAGCAGCGGTGGCAGGGTGGGGTGGGGTGGAAGAGGAGGAGTGGGCCGGTGGCAGGAGAGGGGAGCA
Source organism: Alligator sinensis (assembly GCF_000455745.1). Lineage (NCBI taxonomy): Eukaryota > Metazoa > Chordata > Crocodylia > Alligatoridae > Alligator > Alligator sinensis. The sequence continues at coordinate 644,392 of NW_005842594.1, read as the reverse complement.
GCGGGCCTGACCCAGCAGCAGTAGCAATGACAGGGTGGGGGAGAAGCAGGCCAGCGGTGGGGGAAGGAAAGCAGCAGGCCTGATGAGGCAGCAGGGGGAGCGGGGGAGGACAGGCTGGCATCGGCAGGGGAGGGGAGGAGCAGGCCCGATGCAGTGGCAGCGTGGTGGGGAGGGGAGGAACAGAGACGCAGGCTTGACATGGCAGGAGAGGGGGAGTGGGCCCAGACAAGCGGGGGAGGGCAGACATGGGGCTCCATTCCCCCCACATCGTTCTTGATGGGCAATTTGCTAGCTTCTGCTAATAAATTTAGAAGCAAAAACTAACTAAACTCTGTGTTCTTTAATAAATTTAACATCTGGGTCAGGCCTTTGTCTCTAATGATTTCAAAGAAGGAACAATGTAGACACTTGTAACTTCCCCTCTCTTTTTAAAACTAACCAAAATCTTGTACACAGATGACATTAAAACCCCCCACCTTGATATTAAATTAAATTCTTAACTATTGTATTTGATTGTTATTAATGTATAGGCTGCAGACATGGTGGTACAGACCAGAATCAAAGCCTTGAATCATAACACTCCTTGAATTTTAATTCAGACCTATATGTTACAGCATGAGTACATTTTTTACTACAGCAAAAATAGACAGCATTTGCTAAATATATTAGGGAAGTTTGTTAATTATTTTAAGCTGTGATTTTTTTTTCAAGACCACCAAAAGCATTTAGTAGTACTGTGCCATTTATTTCAGCTTGCACCTAAACATCCTAGAAAACTTTGAAAAAAACCTCATTCTTAAGGTCTACATGATTTTGGATATTTCTTTCCCTTGACCTAAACTTGTCCTTTCCTAGTCAAAAGGAAGATGCAGAAAGAATGCTCTTTGCTTTCTGCATAAATTGAGCTGTTCAGAGGTTTCACTACCTAAGTTTCCTGTGGTCATCGTCTATGCTGCGTTCTCTCCCAAACACTCATCTCATGGCCCCAGGATGCTGTTTGTTTGCTGAATTGCTGACAGAGATTGTACAGATCACTTGGGATAAGGCAGTAAATCATATCTGTATGACAAGCTGTCTCTGACAGCTGGTCCCTCTTGCCCTGTTTCCTTGAGCTTTCTCAATTTTGTTATATGCATTTTTGTGGTTCTGTAAATCTCCTTGAAACTTTCAGAGACTTGCTTTGTACATCACTCACACAATTCTGCAGCTACCTATTAGACTGGAAAGGTTACCACTCAAAAAAGAGTGAAACTGGCAATTCACTTGGCCTATAATGATAGCTATTGTGTCATTTAAATATGTAGCTTGCTTCCCATTTGTTTTTTCTATTAACATTTTATGTAGAAAAAATATTTAGATAGCTATAGAGGATACATAACAGTTGGACATGGAAAATAAACCAATATACCCACACTTTTCCTCAGCAAAACACCTTCACTATGAGCTCTATTTCCAGTGATTTGAAGTAAACTCTTCCTCAAAAAAAGGAAAACAAACCAAAGGTTTTCCAGGTAGAGCAATCTATCTGTTAGCTCACTGCAAATGCTCTTGGACTCCTGGAATGCCTGTACACGAGTGCAGAGACATGATTATTTAAGTCTGCATGAGCATGGCAATTACTTCTGCATCTTGTTTCAAAATGGTGGGGAGGGGAACTTGAACTAAAGTTTGTTTGACCAGCTTTAGTTCAAGTGCCCCCACTGCCATTTTGGAGCATGGCGATGCTGATACACGAGATGCTGCAGCACTTTAATTGAAGTGGTTCTCGGAACTGTCCTAATTAAAGTGCCGCCCTCCAACCCTCACCCCCAGATCATGTGTAAAAGTGCCCCTGGATTCCACTTTTGATTCTGCCATTTCACTGAGCAGTCTCCTAATCTAAATGATAACTTTTTTCACTATAGTATTGTAGAGACACTCCTCAATTTAAAAGGGCTGGGACTTTGGAGATGGTTCCTCAGTTAGAGAGTGGCCAAAGAGAGAGAGAGGTTTATCTACTGCTCAACAATTAAGACGTTTGTTGTTTAGTTCTTCTAATTCATGTATGCCTATATTTACTGAACCTAATAGATACATAGGTCACATTGATAATATAACCCATGTATCCATTAATAATAATATACATGGATAATATTAGGGCTGGTTCAACATATTTTTCCCCACCTCTTCCTCCCAGAATATCCATTTAAACACAAATTGGGTTTTGGATTAAAAGAGAAAAAATATTTTTGTTGGAAAACAGAAATCCCAAGAATTAAAATATGGTCTGAAAACCCCCTGAAGATGGGGAGAACCTGGAACCTGAGTCCTAGGTTAGTACTCTAACCATTAGGCTATTTATGTAGGATGGATTTCATATTGAAGTCAGTGCTGTCTGTAAGGTACCTAGTCATTCATGTAGACATCATCCTGCTCAGGTCAAAAGACTTTTTAAGATGTCTCTGTCTTACACAGTCAGGAGGAAGTAGAATTCTGACTAAAACTTAGCATTGAAATGAATGGAGACCTGCACATCTGGCCAAGAGAAGAGCTGTCCCTAGAGGCTGTGCAGTTCTACAGGGTGAAACAGAATGTGCATCTGGAGGTACACTAGCTTCTCACTGAAAGTATAAAGGAACTACACATTTGATCGAATGCAAAATTTATCAAAAAGTTTTGGGAGCCCAGACCAGAACCCAAGTGCCCCTCACCCCCCCACCCCCAAGTGTCCACCTCACTGAGGTACAGAATACCATGCTCTCCTTCTGGCCTCTGTCTCCTTCCTTCTTGGTTGCCCAAGGATGAGCTTCAAGAGAAGGGGAAAAGACTGATTTTGGCCTTCCTAGCCCATGGTCTCCTGCTTGAAGAACTTTTATGGACAGTAGGTGTTGTGGGTTCAAACCCACTGTAGTGGAAGAAGACCTGGACCTTCCAGTGGGGGGCAGGGGGGAAGATGGGCATGCTTAGCCTGGATGGCATCTCCAAAGGCATGGATGAGCTAGCACAGCCTGGCTGGGGTCTCCAAGCTAGGGGATAGGCAGGCTCAGCCTGGTAAGAGATGCTGTTCTAGAAGCCTGCGGCAAGTGTGCCACAAACGCTGCCTACCCCCCGCCCCCCAGCAGTGATGGACAAGGTACCATGTCTGTGAGACAGGCTACCTCCTCCCCAGCCCTCCACAGTAGGGCCTCTGGACTGCTGCCTGCATACCTCAGGCCCATAGCACTGCCCCAAGACTACATGCACTCCAGACAGTTCCCATTCAACAAGCTTTATTTCCCTCATACAAAGCACACTCCCTCCCACCCCCTCCCCAACAACACACCCTCTCCCCAACAACCTGCCCCAAAAACCCCAATGCCCACCACTAATAAAACACCTTCTTCCCTCTGCAACTATATACAGCAGTGTGGTTGGTGTATGTAAGTGGGGAACAGTAGGCTGGCATGGCCTATGGCACAGAGCCTGTGCAGAAGTGCCCAGCACCCCAGCCTCTGATAGCACCATCACAAGTGAGGACACTGCAGCAAGGCTAGCAGCCCAGGGGCTTGGCCAGGGGTGAGTGTTGGCTGTCTCCTGCTCAAGGGACACATGGTGGGTGCGGGACTGGAGGCCACCAGCCCAGGTGGATGGGCTGGATGCTGGGGGAACCAGCTTGGGAGCACGGGCAGGGCCCTGGGCTGCTGCACCTGACACAGGGCCACCTCCCAAGCCCACTGGCCCAAGGCTGGGGCCAGTGGCTGGGCAGCACCAGGTGGTAAGTGAGACCAGGGCTGGTGGCTGGGTGGTGGGCAGCTGCCAGGTGGCAGATGTACCTGAGTCCACTGGCTGGGTAGCGGGAATCACAAAGAAGGCTGCCAGGGCCAGGATGCTGTCAAGCACCCTGCATTCCTTGTCCATGGTCCCCACTGCCCAAGCTGTCACAAAGGCCGGTTACTCCTGGGCAGCCACTATCCTCATGGCTGCCTAGCTGGGAGGGCACTGCCAGCTCAATAAAATTCTGCACTGCCTCCCACCTCCCTGTGTGTTGTGGGGGGAAACCCTGAGGCATGGGCAACTGGTGCCTTCTGAGTCAGGGGGCACACTTACCCCCCCCCCCCCCAATGGACAGCCAGGGACTGGTGGAGTGGGGCTGCGGCTGATCCTGCTGACCAGGGGAGGTCCCCCCCACAGCTGATCCTGTGGACCTGCAACTAGCAGCGGCATACCACTGGCATGTCCGGACACACCACTGGTACTTCTGGGTTGGGGCAATCAGCCGGGGGGAGGGGGGCACCAGCGCACTCACCTGCCCCCTCCCCCCGCCCTGGAACACTGCTGTCAGGGGGTGCAGTAGTGCTGTCAGGGGGTACACGTGCACCCCCATGCACTCTCTACATGTCACCACTGCTCCGAGGGGTAGGGGGAGTTTGGCCAGGCAAGGTGAGAAGGGGAGGGGAAGGGACAGGAGTGGGGGCCTTCACAATCTGTTCAGGGCTTCTGGCTCCAGGCATGCAGGCTGGAGGCAGGCGTGTGAAGTGACATAGACATGGGTGGCCACAGTACTGCCCATCCCCCCAAGTCCTCCTCCTTGTGCAGGGCTTACCAGCTGGGCATGGCAGGTGGTCAGTTTCAGAGTCTGGTGGTAGGGAGGTGGTCTGGCTGCTTATAGGGTGCCAGGAAGTGGAGGTCTAGCCACACAGTCAGTGACTCCCTCCAGGGAGGAGCTTGAGTTAGCCATGGGTGGGGCCCTCCCTGGCAAGTCCTCCCTATTCTACCTGTGTGCCTGCAGTTGCTGGGCCAGGTGCCGGCTCGGGTTATCTGCACTGGATGAAGAAGCCACAGGCGAGAAGCATGCTGAATGCTGGTGCTGCTGGCATGATGGGGCCCTCCTCCAGTGATTCCTCTTTGGGGCTGGGCTGCAGTGGGGACTCTGGCAGGCCACCAGTACTGGAGTACTACATGCTGAATCTCCTCCAAATAGAATCAGCACCCAAAGTTTTGCACAGCCCTACTGCCCATGGCCTGGGTCCCTGGGAGCGAGGATTCTGGCCAGCTCCATTATGTAGGGCATGCTCCTGCAGGCTACTCCAGCCCAATGTTAGAGTCAGTGACCCTCATCCACTGTCCCTGCAGGGCCTTCACTTTGACCCTGCACTACCTCCCAGAGTGGTTGTGCTCACGGTCCCTCATGCACACTGCCATTTCATCATAGATATGGGCATTGGCCCATGTACCCTGGCTGAACAGATGCTGAACCTCAGCATCATCCCAAATTGCCGAGGTCTTCAGTCTGTTCTGTGAACCAGTTGGGGCCCTGGGCTTAGTGCCCTGGGGTCAGGGAGGCTGTCATGTCTGCGGGGTGCCTGTTCCAAAGTCTGCAGGCAGGTGCACCACAAGGTCCTGAGAGCAAGGCCAGGGGCTTGCTCAAGTGCCAGAGCCAAAATGTGCCCTCACTGTAGGGGCATGATGCCAGGGGCCAAGAAGCAGTCAGCAGAGCCCACTTGCTCCAATAGGGGTCATGCAACACTGCTGCTGCCCAGACAGGCCCATCAAGGAAAGCCCCGAGGTCCAAAAGACAAGCCAGGGGTTAAAGACTAGGCAGGAGATTCAGAGGAGCCGCCTCTGCCCCATGTCTGGAGGGTCTCTCAGCCATGATGCTTTGCCCCTGGCCAGAGGCTGGTCCCCTGGCATCTACATGTTTAATAATATGCATTAGCTAGTGCACATTAAATCTAGTACCTGTGGGTGCCCGTAGATGGGCTGGGAGGCTGCTCAAATGTGCTGTAATTACAGCGCATCAGAGCAGACTTGATTAATTGGCTGACCAGGAGCAAATTCAATTAAAATTAATTGAGCAAATGAATTGAGTCTGCTGGAGCATGCCAATTTGTGCGCTCGAGCCAGCCACTGCGTCTAGTGTATCAGTGTCCCTGCAATTCAAAATGGTGGTAGGGGGGGCTTTAACTAAAGCTCATTCAATGACCTTTAAAGTACCTCCACTGCCATATTGAAGCACTGGGAAGCTGACTCACGAAATACTGCAGTGATTTAAAAATTAGTGCTGCTTTTGCAGCCACTCTAAAGCGCCTGCTTCTCCCACTCCTGGAGTATGTGTGAAAACACCCTGTATTTTCAGGGACTAGAAAAATGTGCATTAGACCAATCGAATGCACATTCACCTACTGCATGGTTTTTTTGTGACACTTATATGCACATTAGATTAGTCCAATGCACATTATAAGCATCTCAGGTAGATGTACTCTCTGTAATGGAAATAAACATTAAGAAACCCAGATTTGGGGTATTTTTAACTAAAGTTGTTCCCATCAATTAAAAAAAAACAATAAACAATAAGAAATACAAAGCTTAAGGATTAAAATTCTATAATAATGTTTAATAAAATGAAAAAAAAAACATACTTGATAACTCCAACAGTTAAATACAACCCTTTGTGCTACTCAGAATACATGCTTAAAATTTTTGCCAACAGCATTTCCGTACAATGTTAGTTAGGCTGAAACAATAGTTATTATATACAATTTATTCTCTATTAATTGTTTTTATGGCATTAAAGGGACTAAACTATGTACATAGCATCTGTTTATTCACATCATTGAAAGACTTACATAATGTTGGAATGTTTTTTTAAAAATTATCTGATTTTATCATTTTGAATGGCACATTAATAACAGATTTCTTAACTTTTGTCTTAAATATTAATGCTATATTGAAATACTGGAATATCAAAATATGGGTAATACACTATACATTTTTAGACCCTAAACATTTGAGGCAGCCTCAGAGCAATGAAATTTTTATTGCAAAGTGTTTTCAAATACATGTACAAAACACTTGAACAAGTGTCTAACTTTTTTTCTGAACAAATACAGGTATACATAGATTCATAATAGAATTTGTGCCCTTTACTTTAATTTAAAAATTACTATAAATAAGGAAGCATACAGCCATAAGTTTAATTCTTACTAATGTTTTCAAAAACAAATTCAATGCATTTATAATATTCATAAAGGTGGCATCTATTTTCTCTCTTGAAATTTCTCATTTTGTATCTTACAAGTCCAATGTCATTGAACTGACATACTTTAATTTAAAAGATCTTAAGACTTTAGGCTCCAAAGACTTTTAATTTCATTTCAAAATTTGTATAAATACAAAGTATACACTTGAGAGTATTTTATGTTCATACTAATTAACAGCTAAAATTTAATTTAAAGTTCCAGTGTAATACTTAGGGGGTGGAGGGTGAGTGAAGAATGGTGAGAGAGACTAGGACCAAAATCTATATATCTGTATTCTAGCCAGTTTTTTAAATAAGTATTTCAAACAAAAACCACATGCAACTAACAAATATGTAGAAATGTAGAGCCCTTTAAAAATGATTTCAATATTCATTATGGTTCTCTCTCTCACATACAACATGAACCTGCTCCCCCTCCCCCAACTTCCCACAAAAAAGACAACTTCCCACCCCCAAATTGGGCTATGTGACTTGAGAAGAGAAGACTTTTTTTTTTCTCTCCTGGGCAGAAGCACCCTGCTTTGATTCCTGCTCCACAGTAAAGCAGCTTTATTATTCAGGCAGCAAAGGGTGTCAATTAACTTAATGACCCCTTGTTCTTTACTCCAGAGGTATTAATGTCTTTCCTTTTTAATGGTCTTGATTTTCCACTAATAAAGTTAACTTTTCTAAAGGTGATTTTGCTGTCTGCCAGCTGCTCCTGGTCTCTCTCCTCTTCAAAGCTGTGAAGACTTTTTAGTTCTTTTCAAAATTGTGATCAGTGTTCAGAAGCAGCTAGGGTCTGAACTTTAATTTAAGCAGGAAAGGGGGGTGAATCTGATGGAGATTAGACTCTGTCTCTGATCTATGCAACCATTTTTCTTCTAGGTTGGCGGATCTCCTCCGGCGGGCTTTAAACTAGGCTCGTCAGGGGGAGGGGAAGATGAGGGCGGGGGAAGCTGTGGACCACCAAACCATGTGGCATCCACAAGGACAGCCCAGCCTGAAGAAGGAGAACATCCCTGAGAATTGAGAACATTCCCTGAGAACATCGGGAACCTGCAATCCATGGGGCGGCCAGCAGTACAGCACAGGTAAGCAATAAGCAGGTAAGAAATAAGGGGCCCCTTGGGATTCAGAGCTGGGGGGCAGCAAAGGCACCAGTCACAGGGCTCAAGTGCCTATATACTAAGCTAGGAGCATGGGGAACAAGCAGGATGAACTAG
>NW_005842594.1:619999-634604 GCF_000455745.1 Alligator sinensis | reverse complement strand
GTGGTGGATGGGTCGGTTTCGACCTGGAAGGGTGTGGGAAGTGGGGTCCCACAGGGTTCGGTCCTTGGACCGATACTCTTTAATGTCTTCATCAGTGACTTGGATGAGGGAGTGAAATGTACTCTGTCCAAGTTTGCAGATGACACAAAGCTATGGGGAGAAGTGGACACACCAGAGGGCAGGGAACAGCTGCAAGCAGATCTGGACAGGTTGGACAAGTGGGCAGAAAACAACAGAATGCAGTTCAACAAGGAGAAATGCAAAGTGCTGCACCTGGGAGGAAAAATGTCCAGCACACCTACAGCCTAGGGAATGACCTGCTGGGTGGCACAGAAGTGGAAAGGGATCTTGGAGTCCTAGTGGACTCCAAGATGAACATGAGTCAGCAGTGTGACGAAGCCATCAGAAAAGCCAATGGCACTTTATTGTGCATCAGCAGATGCATGACGAATAGATCCAAAGAGGTGATACTTCCCCTCTATCGGGCGCTGGTCAGACCGCAGTTGGACTATTGCGTGCAATTCTGGGCACCGCACTTCAAGAGGGATGCAGATAACCTGGAGAGGGTCCAGAGAAGGGCCACTCGTATGGTTAAGGGCTTGCAGACCAAGCCCTATGAGGAGAGGCTAGAGAAGTGGCCAAGGTCTGGAACGGGCTCCCAAGGGAGGTGGTGCTCTCCCCTACCCTGGGGGTCGTCAAGAGGAGGTTAGATAGGTATCTGTCTGGGGTCATCTGAACCCAGCACTCTTTCCTGCCTATGCAGGGGGTCAGACTCGATGATCTATTGAGGTTCCTTCTGACCCTAACATCTATGGATCTATGAATAACATTGGAAAAATATTTTTTTTCTTTACTTCTGCCTTACAAAAAGGGAGTGGGTGTTATATTCAAGGACATGTTATATGCACAAAAATATGGTGTTGTCAAAAGACTTCGAACATATTGACTAATTGTTAGTGCTGTGTGAAGCTTCAGTCACTGATTCAATTCGAAGGAGATTTGGCCCGATTCAATAGCCAAATCTCCTAATCCAAATCAAATCAGGAAACCCATTAATTTCTCTGAATCAAATCGGAAGCCTCCAAATCGAATTGGAGAGATTTGATGATTTGTCCATAAGCACAGCTTTATATGTTTTTAATACATTCCTCAAGGTACCAGGCGTGGCGCGTGAAAGTTCAGATGGTGGGGCAGATGAAGCATCCCACGGGAATGCGGGAGAGTCCCCTGCATGCTTGGCAGCGGACCCAGAAGTGAACCAGCACTACTTCTGGAAGTGGACCGGGAGTATTTCCAGTCCACTTCTGGGTCCACCGCCAATAGCGCAGGGGACCCCCGCGCGCTCCTGTGGGATGCTCCATCTGCCCCACCATCTCAGTGTTCACGAGCCACACCTGGTACCTTGAGGTACATAAAAAAAACATATAAGGCTGTGTCCTTGGCTGAATTGCTTATTCTCCAAATCAGAATCAAATCTTCAGATTCAGATTGAGCTGAACTGAATTGAGACAGTAATCTGAATCAGGGAGTCAAATCACTGTCTCCCGAATCGGGCCAAATCTGAATCGAAGACTGCCTGCTTCACACACCCCTACTAACTGTTACCCCCTCCCAAAACCCCCCCCCAAAACAAAAACTGGACCCAGTTTTAATTATGACCTTGCAATGAGTTTATTGTAATAATGCCGATTTTTTATGGTTAGATTTTAAAAGACAGCTCACACCATAACAACCTCACATTAACACCCACTCTTTTATAAATCCAAGAAAACTTCCAGGGTGGCCTTTGCCAATTGTTTCACTCATGCAAAAGTAGCCTCTTTGCACAACTATTTTTCAGCAGAGAGCTGGGCCTTTCCCCTGCTTTCCAGCAGGCAACATCAGCCCTTTGGCTGGTAAAGTAGCTCCAAGAAATCAATTTTACTCCTGGCATGAGCTTGCTGGAAGAGAGTAAATGTACTGTTGAGGGTGAAAATGGAAATCAGAGTTCAGTGTGAAAGTAATCTTATTCCAAAACAGGACACCTGGTACTCATTTCCTCAAACTATTGACACTTTTTCACTGGTGCACTTCTAGCAAAAGCACACTGGTATACTTTTAGCAATAGTGTGTCTGTCTGTTGCTAACATGGGGTGAATCCAGATGAGCATGCATGTGAGTTTCCCCAGGGACAAATAGCAGTGGCACACAGTTGTCCCTGAGGGGCGCTCCTGCATGCATGCTGTGGCACATGGCAAATTGCTCTGGGTGGGATAGGGGAAGCTGGGATCAGCACCCGAGCTGGCTGTAGCAGCCTTACCTAGGGTCTTGGGGGCCTCCTGGGGTTGCAGTAGTGGTGATCTGGGTGCACAGAGCCTGGCTGGCAGCCAGAGCATGGTTCTGGCCAGCCAAGCTCTGGTTTTGGGTGGCTCACTCAACAGCTATTTGCACCACCCCGTTTTTTTTTTTTTTAACCAAGATTTCCTAGTATCTAATTTTGTCTCCACACTGCAAATATGCAGCGCAGAGAACTTTTTCCCACGCACCATGTGCATTTTGCAGTGCCTCAAAAATCTTTGAGGTGCCGCAAAGGGCATGTGCACACTCATCTGGATGCACCCATGGTTTCCAGAAGGGCTGGTACTGAACATTGTCTTTGAGAAGTTCTAAGCTTCTGCTTTAATCAGAGACAGATCCCATCCCTAGAGAAGAACTCTCCCCTGACCATGGGAAGGAGTGCTGTAAGTCCTTTCATCTGCTGCTCTAAGGTAGGTCCACCCACCTGTAGTTCACAATTTGTACATTAGACCACTGATACTAGAACTTTTTAGACTTAAGTTACCCCTTGGAAATGCCAGTTCTTACTTTTTTCACTATTTGTTTTTACTGCAGGAAAATTATATTAATTCTTCAGTTGCAAAAAACTCAGACCACAGCAGGTCAGAAATGTTTTTTGTCACTATTTGAAATCCCTGGGCTTATCTTATTAATTATGTGTACATATTTTCACATCTAACAGTGCTAATATTGTGTGGCACCCTGAAGTACACTTCACAGGATCTCAAGGAACCCCAGAGTGCGATGGCACCCTAGTTAAGGATCCCTGCTCTAGACACTACAGGAAAATGAACAAACACATCCAAGAAAGTTTCTGGTGCATGAGAGCTATACAAGGTCTTCATCAGCGCAGAGGTGGGAGCTGCTTTCCCCTAATCATAACAACAAAAGGACCAGGATCCATGTTACTCCAAAAGCAAGGCAGGAGCACTAAAAAAGAAAGAAAAAATTCCTGTAGCAACATTAGTCCCACCAGTCACAAACAGGAAGGAACATAACCAAGCAATTCCTAAGCTGTTATCCTGAGGGATGGCCCCATTCTTCCCTGGCTCAATAAAAGCAAAGTGTAGTAAGCCTTCCTCCACAGAGCCATAAGCATCATGTCCTTTAAGATGCACCAGACAGTGGGAGATCTTCAGCTGCATTTCTGAGAACAAAAGAACCAAACTTCAGGATCTGCACCCTCAGCTCCCAAAAACCAGCTGCTGCTGAAAGTTCAGCCTCAGGGGTTGGGGCAGTAGAGACTGTCTGGTAGGAATGCTTCAGAATCACAACCCCAAAAGGGTTTGTCTGACAAAGGAAAACAGTGTCCTGTTGAAAAGTCTAAAAACGTATGATATTAATTGTTCAGGGCAAGGTTTACAGCATGGAGACTGATTCCCCCCCCCTAGTAAGTTTATCCCACTGCTGCTCCTTGGATTCCAGGAAGCTTTTTCCCAGTTTACACTAGTATCAGCCAGAGGGGGTGCAGGTACCCCTGATTCTCAAGCTGCAATATCCACTAATCCATGATCACTTCAGCATTTAACACACTACCTCTCCTCTTTGATAGGCATGCCTTTAGACAGAGGATATATGCTCTCGCACATGTTTGTTTAAGCTCTCTCCTTTACTATTAGTATGATTGCTTTATGTCATGTTACTCTGGGATGGTTTCTAAGTTTGCACGTAACAACTTGATCACCAGTGACTGGGTGCAAGCCCTGAGGGCAGCATACAAATGGGGATTGGAGGGTGGGCATGCACTTTGGATCAGGTGTCTGTGGACAGCTGTTTGCTAATTACCTAAGCTACGGTTAGATAATGAGGTTTGTCAGATCTCCGGCCATCACCAGTTGGAGATTGGACTCTAGTCATCTAAGCTGTATATTCATCCTTTTACAACCAGCATGGCCTGTGGACTGTTGTGCCTCCAAGGCATCATAAAGCTTTCCATCAGCATCACTATTCCCACCTAGATCTAGCCTGCATGGCCAATAAGCCAAAAAATATTTAGATGCAGAGGAACCTCACTGTTCTGTGCACAGACACATGCGCAGGTGAGGGCCTTGGGAGCTTAGCCATAGCTCTGGATGTCAACATGAGGAGGAGCACTAGAAATAACTATTAGCCACTGCACCTTCAGGTCCTACAGGCACCTGCAGAATTATTGAAAAACATGTCTGTCCTTTTGACAGGTAGCTCTTTGGTAAAGGAAACAGTTACTTAATTGCCTATCTCCCTTTGAGGATCTGGACTTAACTCCCATTGAATCTGATGTCATTTCAGTGGATTTTAAATGGAAGTTAAGGGCACCTATACACGTGCTGGACATCTGCTCCGACACATGCTAATTAGCAGACTCGATTAATTAGCATGCTGCAGCAGCCTCTGTGTCACATCTGTTCAGTGTCCCTGCACTTCAAAATTGTGGCAGGAGCACTTTAACTAAAGTTCGTTGAACACGCATTAAAGTGCCTCTGCCACCATTTTGAAGCACAGGATGCTGAATACGTGATGCTGTGGGGCGCTTTAATTAGAGCAGCTCAAGGGGTGCCCTTGCTCCATCCCAGACCACATGTAAAGATGCCCTAAGTGCCTAAATACCTTTGAGGATGTGGGCCTTGGAGAACTATGGTGCCACTTGCTGATCACCTTCCACTCCTACTGACCTTACTGGAACCTGAGGATGCTCAGTATTTGATGAGATTGAATCCTTCTTTGAGCAGCTGATGTTTCTCATTTGATCAATCTCCAAATGATGAATGATCATGATGTCACGAGTAAGCCAAGAAGCTCATGGATGATGCTTTCTTCTGCACATATTCTAGGATGCAGTGGTGAAAGGTAGTAAAACACTCAGTTACAGCACCATAACTATGTAGGCCAATATGCACTAGGCCTGGAGAGAGAGTTAGGTCAGCTATGGGGCTGCTCTAATTTATAGCAGCCCCACAATTTTCACATGGCCTGAAGTAGGTTGTATGCTACACAAAATGCATCAGAGTAGGGTAGGAGACAGGCAGGGTGCTTTAACATACCCCCACACCAGGAGGAGGAAATAGTTTATGCAGGAGCTAACTGCTTTGTATCTCTGCCAGCTGATAGCTGCCACTAACCCACTTATCTATGACTATATTCTGGGTCCTTTTTGTAATGCAGGCATCATTTGGGAAATGGGTCACATAAAATAACCAGCTTATTGATTCTGAACTTTAGCATGTGCTTTGGTAGTAGGCCAAATTATCCTTTCATTGCACAACTGGGAAAAATGATGCAAAGTCCAAGTGACTCCTTTAAGATACCTCTAGATAGGAGTCCAGACATCTAGGTTTTCCTGCTTGATAACTAAAAAAGGCTGACCTTTTTCTCATACGGTACAAAATGATGCCTGGTAGTCCTCCATTTCACCCTGAAACCACTGACCCCTTGTAAGCACAACAAAATCAAAACAAAAATAACCTGTGCAAGAGAAATATACCCAGAGCAGCAAACTGAAACTACAGGATGATTTCAAGGAAAGTGGAGGAGTGGATATGTAAAGTGAGGGATTACAGCAGGAGACTTGACCCTGACACTGGTTACTGAGCCAGTAAGACATCCAGGACACCTTAACAATAGATAGTATGCATAGTATTGAGACTCTTCTTTTCTTCTACAGGCACAGCACTAACCCAGTCCTGCATTTTGCTGGTGCATCCAACTGAAACTGGGTTCACTGTCCTGCATTACAAATACATACAGATTTCTACACTCCTGTGTCCATGTGTCACAACAGTCTCAAACACATTTCACTGAGCATGAATTGACTTCAATAGTTCTATTGCATAGTGCCCCTGTATTATCATGGCTGGCCAAACACTGACCTGAGGCTAAAAAAATTGGTATTGGAGATATTTACATATGAAATCAAAGTCTTAACCTAGACTCTGTGGCCTGCATTTGCAGAACTCTACTGTGCAAGAACAGTGGATCTGCTGTCTGCCCTCTCTAAATCATGGATTCCTTATAGACCATATGATTCTCTCTAAACACTGCCTGTTTTTAGAAAAAGGCATATCAAGATAGTTACTCTGGCCTTATGCCAGCATAACCAAAATCAGAAACAGAATTGGGCCCACTGTCTTTCTTTCTGCAGGATCTTCAAAGAAAATGCAGGCTGCCATTCAGTAGATTATAATAAATGACTATTTGGATTTCTCTTCTTTTATCTAGTAGTGATAGTAATGATCCTGTTCTGCATATGCTATTCAATATTCACTTCTTTTTAAAATCTTTCAGTCATCCAGTCAGAAGTAAAAGTAATGTTGTGTGACTAATCACATTCCATAAATTACAAATGGCCACAAAATAGTTTGAGAATGATGGGTCAAACCTGTGGAGAAATGGTTCAGGGGATAGAACACTAGCCTAGGACTTAGGAAACTAGAGACAATTCCCTGCTCTGCCACAGACATCTGGGTGCCCTTGGGCAAGTCCCTGAAGGCAGAATCCTATTTCACTTTACATACCTAAATGACAGTTCCCAGCTGCACAAGTGCCAGAAAAAGCTACTCCGCCAAAATAGGATCTCCCTTACAAGATGGAGAAGGATGACACCTCTACAGACACAAGTGTCCACATGGCAACTGAGGAGTTTAGATCTGCATCACCTAGGGCATCTATACACATGCCCAGTGCCTGTTCCAACATGTTCTAATTAAAATGTGTCAGAGCAGAGTCAGTTAATCGAAGGCTCTGACACATTGGGTGGGTGACCTGGAGAAAAAGCAAGCAGGAGAGGGCAACAGGGGAGCTGTTTTCATATTTCCTGAGAAATCAATCAACTAGTTACCTTAGGTGCCTGTACATGAATGCATGGAGCCTGGGAAACAAGCAGGAAGAACTGGAAGGCCTCGCACAGTCAAAGAACTATGACGTGATTGGAATAACAGAGACTTGGTGAGATAGCTCACTTGACTGGAACACTGTCAAGGATGGGTATAAACTGTTCAGAAAGGATGGGTCGGGCAGAAGAGGAGTTGCAATTTATGTAAAAGAGCCGTGTGATTGTTTAGAGCTCCAGTACGAAGCCCTGTTGAAAGTCTCTGGGTTAGGGTCAGAGGGGAGAGCAACAAGAGTGATGATGTGGTGGGGGTCTGCTATAGACCACCAGACCAGGAGGAAGTGGTAGATGAGGCTTTCTTCAAACAGCTAGCAGAAGTTTCCCAATTACAAGCCCTGGTTCTTATGGGAGACTTCAATCACCCTGACATCTGCTGGGAGGGCAATATAATAGTGTGCAAGCAATCCAGTAAATTTTTGGAGGGTGCTGGGGACAACTTCCTGGTACAAGTGCTGGAGCGACCAATTAGGGACCATGTTCTTCATGGCCTGCTGCTCACAAACAGGAAAAAAATGGTGGGGAATGTAGTAGTAGTTGGCAACTTTTGTAGCAGTGACCATGAGATGACTGAGTTCAGGATCCTAAGGAAAGGAAAGATGGAGAACAGCAGAGTAAAGACCCTGGACTTCAGAAAAGCAGACTTCAACTCACTCAGGTAACACATGGGCAGGATTCCCTGGGAAGCCAGTCTGAGGGGGAGAGGAGTCCAGGAAAGCTGGCTGTAGTTTAAAGAAACCTTACTGAGGGCACAGGAACAAACCATCCCAATGTTCAGGAAGACTGGCAAGTATGGCAGAAGACCAGTTTGGCTTAGCAGGGAACTCTTCAGTAAACTAAATCACAAAAAGGATAAGAAGTGGCAACTTAGACAAACAACTAGGGAGGTGTATAAAAGCACTGCTCGGGCATGCAGGGATGAAGTCAGGAAGGCCAAAGAGTAATTGGAGTTGGTTAAGGACTATTTAGAAAAACTGGAGGTGTACAAGTCTGTGGGACTGAATGGGAAGCACCTGAGGATGTTGTCTGATGCGACTGCAGAGCCACTGTCCTTCATCCTGGAAAACTCATGGCAATCAGGAGAAGTCCCAGATGATGGGAGGAGAGCAAACATAGTGCCCAGATTTAAGAAAAGGAAAAAGAAGTATCCAGGGAACTGCAGACCAGTCAGGTTTACCTCAGTCCCTAGAAAAATCATGGAGCAGATCCTCAAGGAATCCATTTCTAAGTGCCTGAAGGAGAAGAAGGTGATTAAGAACAGTCAGCACAGATTCACCAAGGGCAAGTCATGCCTGACCAACATGATTGCCTTCTATGATGAGGTGACTGGCTCTGTGGATATGAGGAGACCAGTGAATGTGATATACCTTGATTTTAGCAAGGCTTTTGGTACTCTCTCCCACAGCATTCTTGTAGGCAAGCTAAGGAAGTACAGGCAGGCTGAATGGACTGTAAGGTGGATAGAAAACTGGCAGGATCATCAGAATGAAAGGGTAGTAATCAATGGCTCAATGTCTAGTTGGCAGCTGGTATCGAGTGGAGTGACCCTGGGGTTAGTCCTGGGGACAGTTTTGTTCAATGTCTTCATCAATGACCTGAAAGACGGCATAGAGTGCACCCTCTGCAAGTTTCCAGATTACATCAAAGTGGGGAAGTACTAGATATGCTGGAGGGGAGGGCTAGGATTCTGAGTGACCTAGAAAAATTGGCGGATTGGCCCAAAGGAATCTCATGAGGTTCAACAAGGACCAGTGCAGTCCTGCACTTAGGACAAAACAATCCCATGCACCAGTACAGGCTGGGGGCTGACTGGTTGGGCAGCAGCTCTGCAGAAGAGTACCTGGGGGGTTACAGTGGACAATAAGCTGAATATAAGCCAACAGTGTGCCCTTGTTGCAAAGAAGGCTAGTGGCATTCTGGGCTACACTGGTAAGTGTGTTGCTAGCAGCCCAAGGGAAGTGATTTTCCCCCTCTATTCAGCACTGGTGAAGCCACACCTGAAGTACTGTGTCTGGTTTTGGGCCCCACGCTACACAAAGGATGTGGATGAATTGGAGAGAGTCCAGCAGGGAGCAACAAAAATGGTGAGGGGCCTGGGGCACATGACTTATGAGGAGAGGCTGTGGGGAACAGGGCTTATTTAGTTGGGAGCAGCCTCTGTGTCACATCTGTTCAGTGTCCCTGCACTTCAAAATTGTGGCAGGAGCACTTTAACTAAAGTTCGTTGAACACGCATTAAAGTGCCTCTGCCACCATTTTGAAGCACAGGATGCTGAATACGTGATGCTGTGGGGCGCTTTAATTAGAGCAGCTCAAGGGGTGCCCTTGCTCCATCCCAGACCACATGTAAAGATGCCCTAAGTGCCTAAATACCTTTGAGGATGTGGGCCTTGGAGAACTATGGTGCCACTTGCTGATCACCTTCCACTCCTACTGACCTTACTGGAACCTGAGGATGCTCAGTATTTGATGAGATTGAATCCTTCTTTGAGCAGCTGATGTTTCTCATTTGATCAATCTCCAAATGATGAATGATCATGATGTCACGAGTAAGCCAAGAAGCTCATGGATGATGCTTTCTTCTGCACATATTCTAGGATGCAGTGGTGAAAGGTAGTAAAACACTCAGTTACAGCACCATAACTATGTAGGCCAATATGCACTAGGCCTGGAGAGAGAGTTAGGTCAGCTATGGGGCTGCTCTAATTTATAGCAGCCCCACAATTTTCACATGGCCTGAAGTAGGTTGTATGCTACACAAAATGCATCAGAGTAGGGTAGGAGACAGGCAGGGTGCTTTAACATACCCCCACACCAGGAGGAGGAAATAGTTTATGCAGGAGCTAACTGCTTTGTATCTCTGCCAGCTGATAGCTGCCACTAACCCACTTATCTATGACTATATTCTGGGTCCTTTTTGTAATGCAGGCATCATTTGGGAAATGGGTCACATAAAATAACCAGCTTATTGATTCTGAACTTTAGCATGTGCTTTGGTAGTAGGCCAAATTATCCTTTCATTGCACAACTGGGAAAAATGATGCAAAGTCCAAGTGACTCCTTTAAGATACCTCTAGATAGGAGTCCAGACATCTAGGTTTTCCTGCTTGATAACTAAAAAAGGCTGACCTTTTTCTCATACGGTACAAAATGATGCCTGGTAGTCCTCCATTTCACCCTGAAACCACTGACCCCTTGTAAGCACAACAAAATCAAAACAAAAATAACCTGTGCAAGAGAAATATACCCAGAGCAGCAAACTGAAACTACAGGATGATTTCAAGGAAAGTGGAGGAGTGGATATGTAAAGTGAGGGATTACAGCAGGAGACTTGACCCTGACACTGGTTACTGAGCCAGTAAGACATCCAGGACACCTTAACAATAGATAGTATGCATAGTATTGAGACTCTTCTTTTCTTCTACAGGCACAGCACTAACCCAGTCCTGCATTTTGCTGGTGCATCCAACTGAAACTGGGTTCACTGTCCTGCATTACAAATACATACAGATTTCTACACTCCTGTGTCCATGTGTCACAACAGTCTCAAACACATTTCACTGAGCATGAATTGACTTCAATAGTTCTATTGCATAGTGCCCCTGTATTATCATGGCTGGCCAAACACTGACCTGAGGCTAAAAAAATTGGTATTGGAGATATTTACATATGAAATCAAAGTCTTAACCTAGACTCTGTGGCCTGCATTTGCAGAACTCTACTGTGCAAGAACAGTGGATCTGCTGTCTGCCCTCTCTAAATCATGGATTCCTTATAGACCATATGATTCTCTCTAAACACTGCCTGTTTTTAGAAAAAGGCATATCAAGATAGTTACTCTGGCCTTATGCCAGCATAACCAAAATCAGAAACAGAATTGGGCCCACTGTCTTTCTTTCTGCAGGATCTTCAAAGAAAATGCAGGCTGCCATTCAGTAGATTATAATAAATGACTATTTGGATTTCTCTTCTTTTATCTAGTAGTGATAGTAATGATCCTGTTCTGCATATGCTATTCAATATTCACTTCTTTTTAAAATCTTTCAGTCATCCAGTCAGAAGTAAAAGTAATGTTGTGTGACTAATCACATTCCATAAATTACAAATGGCCACAAAATAGTTTGAGAATGATGGGTCAAACCTGTGGAGAAATGGTTCAGGGGATAGAACACTAGCCTAGGACTTAGGAAACTAGAGACAATTCCCTGCTCTGCCACAGACATCTGGGTGCCCTTGGGCAAGTCCCTGAAGGCAGAATCCTATTTCACTTTACATACCTAAATGACAGTTCCCAGCTGCACAAGTGCCAGAAAAAGCTACTCCGCCAAAATAGGATCTCCCTTACAAGATGGAGAAGGATGACACCTCTACAGACACAAGTGTCCACATGGCAACTGAGGAGTTTAGATCTGCATCACCTAGGGCATCTATACACATGCCCAGTGCCTGTTCCAACATGTTCTAATTAAAATGTGTCAGAGCAGAGTCAGTTAATCGAAGGCTCTGACACATTGGGTGGGTGACCTGGAGAAAAAGCAAGCAGGAGAGGGCAACAGGGGAGCTGTTTTCATATTTCCTGAGAAATCAATCAACTAGTTACCTTAGGTGCCTGTACATGAATGCATGGAGCCTGGGAAACAAGCAGGAAGAACTGGAAGGCCTCGCACAGTCAAAGAACTATGACGTGATTGGAATAACAGAGACTTGGTGAGATAGCTCACTTGACTGGAACACTGTCAAGGATGGGTATAAACTGTTCAGAAAGGATGGGTCGGGCAGAAGAGGAGTTGCAATTTATGTAAAAGAGCCGTGTGATTGTTTAGAGCTCCAGTACGAAGCCCTGTTGAAAGTCTCTGGGTTAGGGTCAGAGGGGAGAGCAACAAGAGTGATGATGTGGTGGGGGTCTGCTATAGACCACCAGACCAGGAGGAAGTGGTAGATGAGGCTTTCTTCAAACAGCTAGCAGAAGTTTCCCAATTACAAACCCTGGTTCTTATGGGAGACTTCAATCACCCTGACATCTGCTGGGAGGGCAATATAATAGTGTGCAAGCAATCCAGTAAATTTTTGGAGGGTGCTGGGGACAACTTCCTGGTACAAGTGCTGGAGCGACCAATTAGGGACCATGTTCTTCATGGCCTGCTGCTCACAAACAGGAAAAAAATGGTGGGGAATGTAGTAGTAGTTGGCAACTTTTGTAGCAGTGACCATGAGATGACTGAGTTCAGGATCCTAAGGAAAGGAAAGATGGAGAACAGCAGAGTAAAGACCCTGGACTTCAGAAAAGCAGACTTCAACTCACTCAGGTAACACATGGGCAGGATTCCCTGGGAAGCCAGTCTGAGGGGGAGAGGAGTCCAGGAAAGCTGGCTGTAGTTTAAAGAAACCTTACTGAGGGCACAGGAACAAACCATCCCAATGTTCAGGAAGACTGGCAAGTATGGCAGAAGACCAGTTTGGCTTAGCAGGGAACTCTTCAGTAAACTAAATCACAAAAAGGATAAGAAGTGGCAACTTAGACAAACAACTAGGGAGGTGTATAAAAGCACTGCTCGGGCATGCAGGGATGAAGTCAGGAAGGCCAAAGAGTAATTGGAGTTGGTTAAGGACTATTTAGAAAAACTGGAGGTGTACAAGTCTGTGGGACTGAATGGGAAGCACCTGAGGATGTTGTCTGATGCGACTGCAGAGCCACTGTCCTTCATCCTGGAAAACTCATGGCAATCAGGAGAAGTCCCAGATGATGGGAGGAGAGCAAACATAGTGCCCAGATTTAAGAAAAGGAAAAAGAAGTATCCAGGGAACTGCAGACCAGTCAGGTTTACCTCAGTCCCTAGAAAAATCATGGAGCAGATCCTCAAGGAATCCATTTCTAAGTGCCTGAAGGAGAAGAAGGTGATTAAGAACAGTCAGCACAGATTCACCAAGGGCAAGTCATGCCTGACCAACATGATTGCCTTCTATGATGAGGTGACTGGCTCTGTGGATATGAGGAGACCAGTGAATGTGATATACCTTGATTTTAGCAAGGCTTTTGGTACTCTCTCCCACAGCATTCTTGTAGGCAAGCTAAGGAAGTACAGGCAGGCTGAATGGACTGTAAGGTGGATAGAAAACTGGCAGGATCATCAGAATGAAAGGGTAGTAATCAATGGCTCAATGTCTAGTTGGCAGCTGGTATCGAGTGGAGTGACCCTGGGGTTAGTCCTGGGGACAGTTTTGTTCAATGTCTTCATCAATGACCTGAAAGACGGCATAGAGTGCACCCTCTGCAAGTTTCCAGATTACATCAAAGTGGGGAAGTACTAGATATGCTGGAGGGGAGGGCTAGGATTCTGAGTGACCTAGAAAAATTGGCGGATTGGCCCAAAGGAATCTCATGAGGTTCAACAAGGACCAGTGCAGTCCTGCACTTAGGACAAAACAATCCCATGCACCAGTACAGGCTGGGGGCTGACTGGTTGGGCAGCAGCTCTGCAGAAGAGCACATGGGGGGGTACAGTGGACAATAAGCTGAATATAAGCCAACAGTGTGCCCTTGTTGCAAAGAAGGCTAGTGGCATTCTGGGCTACACTGGTAAGTGTGTTGCTAGCAGCCCAAGGGAAGTGATTTTCCCCCTCTATTCAGCACTGGTGAAGCCACACCTGAAGTACTGTGTCTGGTTTTGGGCCCCACGCTACACAAAGGATGTGGATGAATTGGAGAGAGTCCAGCAGGGAGCAACAAAAATGGTGAGGGGCCTGGGGCACATGACTTATGAGGAGAGGCTGTGGGGAACAGGGCTTATTTAGTTGGGAGAAGAGAAGACTGAATGGGGATTTAATAGCAGCCTTCAACTACCTGAAGGTGGGGTTCAAAAGAGGATGGAGCTAAACTGTTCTCAGTGGTGGTAGATGACAGAACAAGGAGCAATGGTCTCAAGTTGCAGCCAGGGAAGTTGAAGTTCGATATTAGGAAGAATTGTCTCACTAGGAGGGTAGTAAAACACTGGAACAGAGTACCCAGAGAGGTTGTAGACCCTCCATCCTTGGAATTTTTTAAGACCTGGCTAGACAAAGCTTTGACTGGGATGATCTAGTTGGTCCTGCTTTGAGCAGAGGGTTGGACTAGATCATTGGCGATAGTGAACCCCCTGAGATTGGCCATGCACCACCCGGGAAATGCCAGCTGTGAAACCGGAAGTGCCAACTAAAACGCACTTCCGGTTTTGCTGCTGGTGATTTCAGACTCAGCGATTGGCTGCTGGGGGACCCCCCTCACAGTTGGCGATTGGTCGCTGGGAGACACCCCCCCCACACCCGTCAGCAATCTGGTGCCTCCCCAGACTCAGCAGCAAGTCTTCCCTGACTGATCCCCCCAAGTGTTTCTTGCTAGCCTGAGCGCAGGTTAGGGAGGAGGAACCAACCTACCACTGTTACTCCCTGTAC
>NW_005842594.1:609608-619989 GCF_000455745.1 Alligator sinensis | reverse complement strand
GAGCAGCTTTGGCACTCCTCCCACCCCTTGGTGAATGGGATAGGAGGGAAGGTGTTGCTGAGCATGGAGGGAAAAGGAGGACTGCCAAGAGGTGGTGGAGGGAGGGGGAGTAAAGAGTCTTACCTGATTCAAGCACCTAAAAAAGTCCCTTGCTGTGTCACCTAGTTCCCAGGTAGGTACTCCTGCAGTATGGTCTGCCCATGCCAGTGGGGGTGGAGGAAGCTGGCCCCTGGTCACTCATGAAGTGGACAGTCCTGCTCTTTCGTCCTTCCTTCTCATGTCCTTATTCTGAGTCGTGACTAGGTATTTAGCAGAATTCACAGATTGGTTTGAATCTGACATGGCTGCACCTTGAGTGCTTTTGCTATGGCCTCAGCTCTGCTCTAAGGTTAGGTCTTACCCAGATCTTGGTCCGGCCTTCCTCTTTGCAAGCCAGAGAGAGAGCACTGAAAATGCAGTTGCTGAGCAGGGTTCATCATGAGCCCAGAGAAATGGCAACTGACAAAGAACAAAAGGCAAAAGCAGCTGTTTTCACATTAGCCTGTCTCTTGACAGGCCAGGGCCTGCAACTGGGCTTTTGTTAGAGTAAGTCAGGGATCTGCTAATACTAATGAGGAATTTAATTGCCATTAAGTCCCCTTCTGGCTATTCAAGCTGGTGCATGACTGGGGGGCAATGCATCTTCTTCTTTCTAGTGCCGTGAATTGGCCCACACACAGAAAGGAACAAGTGAGACATCCTCCCCAACCTTTTTTGTACCTCCTCCCCGCTACCCCACAGATGACTACTCTGCCTTTTCAAGTAATTTGTCCATGACATGTAAGGGCCCTTACCTTTTCTTTGTTTCCTAAGAAGTGATGAAGGGCAGGATTCCTGGGGCACTGAGATTTGGCAGGGGAACCCTGTACAAAAGTACATCCTTGAGATTCGGTAACAACACTTACTGTCTCTGTGGTGTTCTAGTTGCTCTGTTGTGCAGTACTTCAGTGTGCCAGCCCCTCTGCCTCCCCTCTTCCCCACCCTCTGAAAAACAGAGATCAGAGTAGCAGAATCAAAATCCCAAATTCCTTCAGGGCCCCTGATTTGAACTGAGTCCAATAGCCCTGGTTTGATCTCTCCAGTAAGAGTTCCTGTAAAAATGAGGTCAGACATAAGGTATATCTTTCATACACAGCCCCACATACAAATGACACAACCCCTTCTCCCTCTCCTTCGTGCACATGCCCATGGTTCTCTCACACACACTAATAGAGATATGTCTCTTCAGACACACATCCTTCCTTCTTACATACAGAGTCCTTCCAGTCTTACACACACAGTTCTCCCCTACACACACACTCCTCTCTTTCTTCTTTTACACAAGTGGGCACACTCAGACACAGTATACAACCCAATAGTGCAACAAGGGCAGGAGGGGGAGGGGTAAGTCGAGGGTGAAAAAATAACAAAGACCACTGCTTATGGCCTAGCCACTGCCCTGTGTGTCACCACTGTGCAGGGCAAAAAACTGCCGAGCTATGCCTCTGTTACAACCCAACAAGGGGTATGTCTGCATGGCAACATGTGGCACTGCGACAAGATACCCAAGCCAGCTCTGCATGAGCCAGGTTGGGTACCAGACACTGGACAACCGCATCAGTGTAATACCCTGCCCAGGTTAAATTTCTGTTTTAAAACAGAACACTATGCTAATATTAACTAGCTTGAACATCTCTTTTGTGACCTGCCTGGTGTCATTTACATGTACCCTAGAAAGAAAGGTGCAGTCTGGCCATGTTAGGTAAAACATGAAAACTAACCAATGCAGGACAAAAAACACGTGAAAATTACCCAATACTTACTTCAATCAGCTAGCATACTTTAAAAGTACAGCTACTTTGTTCACATTTGTATTCTACCACAGTATCCTTCTTTTTTTCCCCTACTGATGAAAGAAAGGCCTTACTCAAAAAACAGGAGCTGTAGAATAAACCCACAGTCTTTGCCTCAAGATATACAAACATGGCAAAGTGCCTGTGGGCTGCTAGGGGCTGCGGGTGCCTGTGGGTTCCTATGCTTATTGTAACCATTACTTTATAGTCATACCAGCCTTGAGCAATCAAAAGGGGGAAATGCATTTGTGAGTATGTATTTGGTTGTATGAACTAAATATGCACTTGAGGTGTCAAGAGATACAATTATATAGCTTTGGTACATAATTCCAGAGTGTTGTGGGTTTCAGTCAGGTGTGCCTTGCCTTTAGCAAAAGTAACAGACATTTAATTAAGCTCTTTGCATACAAGATTTTGTATCAATTAAGTTTATCCTCATGTTGGTTGAAAATTTGGAGGGCTTTATTACACCTTGGATTCAGTTTGACAGTACATAGCCTAGAGGCTTTTAGCATCATTAAAAAAAATTCCTCAAATAATTCATTCAATAAATCTAATGAAGTTAGGGCCTCTCCAGAGCTTACTGTATGCTGCCTTAACCCTGTGAGAACCAGCAGTATAAGATGGCTCAGATGTGACACAAGGGCCTTGTCTACATGTTCATTAATGCGCTTTTTCAAATGCTCATTAAAATTTAATACCTCCAGTGTAAGGTACTAAATAAATGCGCATTAGGCTGCCCATGTGGCAGAAGGCCACCTCTGTTTCTCCCCAAAAACTCTGCTCTGTGACAGTTTGGTTAGGTTGGGTCCAGCAGAGGATACACACCTTACCCTCTCTTTTTAGGTAACCTGAGCTGGATACATTCCTGAGGGAGGGGGGAAACCTGCCCCCTCTGCCTACATCACTGGCATCACATACCTGGGTGAGGGGCTTGCTCCCTCGGGAGATAGGAACTGCCAGTCTGCCCAGCAACTAGTGATGCATTTCAAATTGGTTGGCTGACAGCCAACAGGTGCTGGCCTCCATTGGACCAGATAAATGAGGTCACAAGGGCTATATAAGTTAAGGACTGCCCAGGAGGAGGGGGCAGCAGCCATGAGGAAGACTCAGAGAGAGAGAAGAGCTGAACCATCTGAAACTTGCTCTCTCTCTCAAAACTCATGATCAAGGAACTGCCTGCCTCCAGAGGGAATCTCCACCTGCCTCTGGATGATACTTGTGAGTAAGGTACCTGAGATCTAACTAGATATATAGCTTGCAGTAACTCAGATGTGTGATCAAAGGCTACCCAGCCATGCCAGTTTGCTCTATGGGATTTCTTTGATATTGCTCTACCCTGTACCCTATTCCAACCCTACCCCTTGTAACCAATAAAGTTCTCCTTTGTACCTAGCGTGGGAGACTTATTGGGAGTGAGTCTAGATTATGCCTTGGGATCCCCTTGGTTCAGCTGACTAAGGGAGACCACTACTTGTGCTTCTGATGGAGGGAAGCATCCCAAGTTCTTGAAGTGAATCAAGTACCCTCGAGGGCTACTAGGCCTGTGTTTCCCAGGGTACGCAGAGTCAGAATCAAGCCCAGCCCTGGGTGGTGGCAGTGGAACCCCCAGGCTAGTGGGTGTGCTCCAGGAAGGGGGTCTTCCAGATGTGAGGCGCCCCCAGGGAGGCACTCGGAGCCTGGAAGGTGGTCGCGCACAGGGAGGTGGGTGGCTCAACGCAGGAGCGCCCCCTACTGGCCCACCACAGCCCTAATGTGCAGTAACAAGAACACTTGCTTTTTTAATTACACTTAATGCACAATAGTTTATTTTACTGCACATTAGTGTATTAGCACATTTTTTTACATGACACTTTAATATGCAGTAAAATAGGCTACTGTGCATTCAAGTGCATGTGTAGACATGACCAAGGAGTCAGAAGTCCTACATTCTACGCTCAGTTTGGCTACAAAGGAAGAGTGAGATTATCATTGTATCAAATACCAAATCCCCTTAATTAATTTATATAATTATATATTTTAGGGCACAGAAGACCACTACCATATTCACTCAAATCCAAGATAAGTTTTTTTCCCCTTCATCAATGGGGGAGGTGTGAAGGGGAAGTCTCATGTGTCAGGAAATGGGGCAGAAGTGCCTTAGGGGATAGGACTGCTAATCAGGCAGCAGCATCTTGGGCAAAGGCCAATTGACTAGATCTCCCTGCTGCTGTGCTTATATAGCCAGGGGAGTGGGCTGAGCCTAGTCTGTGCTTGTGGCTTAAAGCCACAGACACCACTTTTCTCTCCCTTTTTCTGTAATGGAGCCCAGGGTCTCCCATTATATGTGCTTCAGGCAGGCTAATTAGTACTGCTGAATGATGATGCCATTTAGTCTGCCACCAGTTAGCCTGCAGACAGAAGTGCAGCTCCCAGCCATAACTCAGAACAATTTCTGCAAAGTGTTTTGTGTTACAATGTTACCCCAAACCAAACACAAGTTCACTATTGGTTCTGAGGGGAGGAGAATCTAGCAGCTGGCTGGGATCCTGCATCCAACTTCTCATAGCAACAGCCAGGCGCTCTGCCAGTACTTGCTGTTTTCAGAATGGGAGGAGGTAAGATAGAAGAGGGAGTTCATTCTTGGGACTCACCAGCCAGTGCTGAAAGGTGGGGTGGGTGAATTGGAGCTCCCTGCCCCCGCCATCAGGGAGGCTCCAGTACACCCACCCCACCCCACCGTCCAGGAAGGGCTGAAAAAGCCCAAAACTGAACTCCCTCTGCTTCCGTCCCCCCTCCCCCATTCTGAAAATAGCGACAGCCTAGGAACTCCCAAGGCACAAGTTACAGTAGATGCTACATTTGAAACATCTCTATCTGATACCTCATGCAATGAGGGGGCAGATTTTCACCCAATCAGCCATTTTTAAGCTGTCTGCAGACATGGACTTTTTGTTTGGTCACAGCTATAAATTGCTTCTGTGGCCAGATCGGGTGAAAATTGTAACTCCTGTCTGCATCCCATGTTAGTTAGCTCAGTTATGGCCCTGAAAGGACATGGCTTTACTGCTTCTAGGTTAGTAAGTAGCAAGGTGAGCTTGATAGCACAACTTCCAGATCTAGTCAACCATCTAGACATGGCCCATGTCTCTTGCTGTGATGCATTTTCTTTACTTCTCAATTCATTTTTATGTTCTTTATAAACCACCTCCTTTTTTCACTATCCTTTTAAAAATGCCCTTTCAAATATTGACAAGGGTATCAATAAATCAGACTGAGATTTTGAGGTTAAGTTTATCATAAGTACAAGCAGCATTAGTGTGACAACAGTGCTGCCTGTACTACTGTTGTTTTTTTGCTGTAGAACAGCAGTCAGCAACATTTCCCAACAGCTGGCCAGAACAACCCAGTTTCAGTTTGAGGCAGCCTAGCACTACAACTTGTCAGTGCTGGTATGTGGGCAGCCAGTCCTGCAAGCCAATCAGGGATCAAGATTGCTGTAAGCAGGTAGAAAACAGAATCAGAAAGAGCAATTAGAGTCCAGGGACAAACCAAGCCAAGAAACCAAGGGGTGGAGAGGTGAGCAAAATCTATGAACAAAATTGAGCCAGGAAACCAGGTCAGAAAGCATGTGGCAAACCCCTTTCAGGTAATATTGTCATTCTCTAAACACTCTCTGTAATGGCAAGGAGTTCAAGGTCCAGGATTTCATAGTTTTGTTCTCTTGGGATAAGCCTACAGAAGAAGGCACATGGAGGTGGCATCTATTCTGGGCCCTACTGTGCAACACCAGTTGTAGTTCTGGAGGTGTTTGTTTCCACCAAAAAGGCCAAGCATTGGCCTGGGGGAGCCAATACAGGGGCTGAGATAAAAGCCTACTTCAGGCACTCAAAGGCTCACTGGGCCTCAGGTTAATAGAACTGATTATGTTTACAAAGCTAAGTGGTGAGAGGGGATCCCCATCTAGGCAAAATTGGTGAAGAACCACTGGTAAAAATTTGTGAACTCTAGAAATCTCTGGAGCGCCTTTACATTTTGGGGTGGCTTCCACTTTCAGATTGCTTATACCTCCCATGGGTCCATTTTTAGACCTTCTTGGGTTAGGATAAAGCAAAGGAATTTGGTGGAAGTCTGGTTGAATGAACATTTCAAGCTTCACAAAGAAGCCATCTTGATGCAGTCACTCCAACAGTATGCAGACATGTGACAGATGTTGTTCAGGGTCTTTTGAGAAGATTAGGATGTTAGCCAAGCAGGTAATGACAAACTGGTCCAGGAGGTCCAATGGCATGTCACTGATAAAGTGCTGGAACATGGTTAGTGCCACTCAAAACATGCATAACAGGTACAGAAGGCCATTTTCCATTTGTTTTCAGCCATTTTTCTTACTAGGTTGAATGCTTCATGGAGATCCAGTTTGGTGATTATGCAGATGGTCTTTAGATGATCCAGTAGCACAGGGATTAGAGGTAGGGGGTATTGGTTTCTGAGGGCAATTTGATTCAGGGTCTGTTAATCCACACCGAGTTGAAGGTTCCCATCTTTCTTTTTTTTTTTTAATAAATTCCCACATTACCCACCTGGGCCAGGTTTACCTAAAGGTACTCTTGGAGGGCAGCTAGTTCTATTTTAGACATGACTTGCTGATGTACCCCACATTGATTTTTGTACCAGCCTATGTGGGGAGGGTCTTTGAAATTCTTCTCTCAAATATATCAACATAGTCTTGGTATTTCTGGGGAAGTCTGGGTACTGCCCCAGGAAGCAGAGCCCCTGCAGAATGATATCTATTAGAATTCCTACCTGAATCAGTGTGAATAGACTTCTAGTGCTTCCAGTGTTACTTCCAAATGTAAAATAGACCTCACAAGTTTTCTATTGAATTAAGGAGGTCATGATGGGCAAACTAAGGTACCCCCATGTGGTTTGCCACATGCTTTCTGACCTCCTGGTTTCCTGGCTCAATTTTGTTAATAGATTTTGCTCGCCTCACCACCTCCTGGTTTCTTGACTTGGTTTGTCCCTGGATTCGAATTGCTCTCTCTGATTCTGTTTCCTACCTGAATACAGGGGGTAATGCAGAAACTGGACTGCTCCAAAGCAAAGTTTCTCCCAGTGCCTGTGGATTTCCACATCATGAATGTGGTTTCCCACTCCATGGACCAGAAAAAAAGGCGAGTCGTGTATGATCTCAACTGTTTTTGGCCTGGACTATTGTCATAAGGAAGTTTATATGGCTTGGGAAACAGCATTGTCAGTGAAATTGCAGCTGACCCAGAGTCCAGCAGGTAGATAGTGCCAGAAGCTTGACAGTTCATCTTGGGATTTGTAGGTGGACAGGTAACTGTGCCTGAGGGTCCGGAAAGCCAAGCTTGTTGTGGGTTTCAGTTGCTGGGCATGAGTTGGGGTTTGTTTTGACCCCAAGCCAACCCTTCTTATAGGGCCTGGGGTGACACACTTCCTACATTCTTTCTTGTGGGGTAGTGGGCAAGCATATGCCCTGATCTCCCACAGTAGAAGCACAGATTGTGCTGAAACCATGATTCCCACTCATTTGGGGTGAAATGATGGTACTCTTCCCTCCCCCCACCCCGGCCCCTTTTACCTGCATGGGTTCAGGAGTATGGATATCTGGGTAGGGGCAAGGAGAGGGGAAAAAGGAACCCTTCTTTTTCTCCTTTCCTGAGGGTGATGGCCAATGCAGATTACTGAATCTACGAAGTCATCGAACTGGGGAGGGGGAGGTGGGGGGGAGGAACTTCAAACCTGGTGAGTTCATCCTTTACTTCTCTCATAGACCACAGTAAAACTGCTAGAATTTGGCCAGTTGCTTTCAGTTGTTGCTTGAAAGTCTGCATGGCAGACTACTGCTTTCAACTGTAGTCTGCCATGGTGGAGGCTCTGCAATGTGGATTTCACTGTCTGGTAGAGGTCATCATACATTGTTAAGAAGGCTTGGGAATGCCTCCCAGTTCTGGAGAATGAGATTGCTATGCTCCAAGAATGGGGAGGTCCAGTCCAAGGTTTCCCCTCATAGGAGGCTTATCACAAGGTTCACCTTGGTTTTGTCAGTGGAGTAAGCTCTTAGCTGTGCCAAAAACAGAGGTGGCACTGATTGAGAAACCCCCAGAATGCTACTGGTTCCCATCCTACCTTTTGTGTAGTGGTAGAGAGGCATGGGGTTCCACAGAGCTGGGTCTAGAGCATAGTGTTCTCTTCTTGTAACTGCTGTGCCTCCTTGAACTAGTGTTGGCTGTTCTTTTGATAGTAGACAACCTTGGGTTGGAGAGTCTAGTTCACAGCAATTGGCTGCAACACTTCTCCCGCACCACCTGGCAGTGTGGATTAAGTGCCCCCCCCCGATCCATAGACTAGAACCATGCAGACTGGATCTGGATCTGGCCTGTAGACTACAGGATTCTGACCCCTGTTAGGGTAGCTCAAAAGTATCAAGGCAGCTGCTATGTTTTACTTTAAATTGAAGCACTTTGGTAAAAAAAATAATGGCATTTGTGAATCTCAAAGAATTATACATTTAGGAGATAGAGAACTTAGAGAAGTACAGTTATATGAGAAGAACATTAGGTCAAAGGCAATACAGGAAATATTTGGGAAAGTTGCAAAGGAAGGCTATTTTTAAGCCATACATTTTAGTTTTGACTCTGTCACAGATGGTGGGACACTGCCTTTTTGCTCCCTCCTAGCCTCTTTACTTACAACCCTCTCTTGTCTCAGGCTCCTAGCCATCATGTTATTTAGGGAAATCACAGTATTTTCAACTCTCAGACTGGCCTGGAGCTGCAGTTGTATCAGCAGATATAACCTACTAGGTTCAGGTCCTGCAGGACAGTTCCCTCCAGAAGCAGTGACAGTGAATAGTTAGCCTCCAAAAAGCAGAGTTTTATTTATACAGAACAAAAGTGATCCAGAAACAAAATGTCTCAAAAACAAGGAAAAGACTGTACACCGATCTAGCTTTTCCTAAGGCTTACCAACTCTTACATTTTGGAAGGCCCAATTCTTTCGCATCCCTCTGCAGAGCCCCTCTCTATCTTGCTCATTCACTCTGTCTGTCAATCTGTCACCCTAGATAGCTGCTGACAAGTGCCAAATAGGGCTGTACAAAATGGCAGCATTCCATTTTGACCAGTTTTGACAGAACAGCATTTCAAATTTTGTTTAAATTCAAAACAGATGTTCCATTTTGTTCTGTCGAAACAGTAAAACTGTTTCGACATTTTGCCCACAGGATATAATGGGGAAGGACAAAACAGCCTATACCTTTGTCATTTGTGGCTTGATTTGAATGAAACTTGCAGGAATGGTAGGCCCTTCTGAGTACATGAAGCCTGCCAAGTTTCAAGAAGATAGAATCAGGGAGTTTGGGGAAACTGTACCCCAAAATGTTGAAAGCAAAACTTGTGTCACGTGTACGTGTTAAGCCACAGCAAGGTCAAAACTGCAGGCATGCTAGCCCCTGCTGAGGCCACAAAGCCTGACAAGTGCTTTGGATTCTGGGCCCCTGCATTTCTAGCTGCTGACAGGCAAAACTCGTGTCATGGGTGCTTGAGCAACTGTGTCTGTCTTGGGGCATTGGTGGGGGGAAGAACTACTGCAGGCCTGGCTGCTAGCCCCTGCAGCAGCCACAAAGCCTGCCAGCTGTTAAGGAGATAGGTGCAGGGGTTCTGGGGCCCTGCACCCCAGCTGCTGACAGGCAAAACTCGTGACATGGGTGCTTCTGCGGCTGACTGTTTCTGTCTTGGGGCAAAAGCAGTTTCTGGCTCTGTATTGAGTCTTTCCTCTCCTTAGTCTGTGATTTGCATGCAGTTTTGACCCCACTGTAGCTTAACACATACACGTGAAACAAATTTTGCTTTCAAAATTTGGGGTACAGTTTCCCCAAACCATCTGCATATATCTCCCTGAAACTTGGCAGACTTCATGCCCTCAGAAGGGACTACCATTCCTGCATGTTTCATGCAAATCAGGCCAAAAATAACAAAGTTACAGGCTGTTTTGTCCTTCCCCATTATGACGTATGGTCGAAACAGCAGTGAAACAGCGAAACATTTTGACTTGCCTCGTTTTGTTTTGAGGCTGTTTTGACTGTATCTGTCGCCTTTTGATTTTGCTGTTTCAACCTTGAAACAGGTCAAAACAGCATCAAAACTAGGGCTGTGTGAAATTTCACCAGCTGTTTCATTTTGACACTGTTTTGACCAATTTCGAGGTCAAAACAGCAACATTAAAACAAAACAAAGGCCCTCAAAATAGCCTTGAAACAAAACAAGGCTAGTTAAAACATTTTGAAAGTTGAAACATTTCGATCATAGGCTGGGGATGGGAAGTCAGTTCAGCTGGGCTGACTTCCCATCCCCAGCGCAAGATCCAGTAGGGGGCAGGAGGCATCCCACCTTGGCTTCCCAGTCCTCCACACTAGATCGCATCGGGGGCAGAAGGCAGCCCAGCTGAGCTGCTTTCCCGTCCTCGCACTAGACTGCGCCAGGGCGGGAGGCAGCCCACACGGGGCT
>NW_005842594.1:590699-609322 GCF_000455745.1 Alligator sinensis | reverse complement strand
CCCTGCCAGCTGTTAAGGAGATAGGTGCGGGGGTTCTGGGGCCCTGCACCCCAGCTGCTGACAGGCAAAACTCGTGACATGGGTGCTTCTGCGGCTGACTGTTTCTGTCTTGGGGCAAAAGCAGTTTCTGGCTCTGTATTGAGTCTTTCCTCTCCTTAGTCTGTGATTTGCATGCAGTTTTGACCCCACTGTAGCTTAACACATACACGTGAAACAAATTTTGCTTTCAAAATTTGGGGTACAGTTTCCCCAAACCATCTGCATATATCTCCCTGAAACTTGGCAGACTTCATGCCCTCAGAAGGGACTACCATTCCTGCATGTTTCATGCAAATCAGGCCAAAAATAACAAAGTTACAGGCTGTTTTGTCCTTCCCCATTATGACGTATGGTCGAAACAGCAGTGAAACAGCGAAACATTTTGACTTGCCTCGTTTTGTTTTGAGGCTGTTTTGACTGTATCTGTCGCCTTTTGATTTTGCTGTTTCAACCTTGAAACAGGTCAAAACAGCATCAAAACTAGGGCTGTGTGAAATTTCACCAGCTGTTTCATTTTGACACTGTTTTGACCAATTTCGAGGTCAAAACAGCAACATTAAAACAAAACAAAGGCCCTCAAAATAGCCTTGAAACAAAACAAGGCTAGTTAAAACATTTTGAAAGTTGAAACATTTCGATCATAGGCTGGGGATGGGAAGTCATCTTGATTTGAATGAAACTTGCAGGAATGGTAGGCCCTTCTGAGTACATGAAGCCTGCCAAGTTTCAAGAAGATAGAATCAGGGAGTTTGGGGAAACTGTACCCCAAAATGTTGAAAGCAAAACTTGTGTCACGTGTACGTGTTAAGCCACAGCAAGGTCAAAACTGCAGGCATGCTAGCCCCTGCTGAGGCCACAAAGCCTGACAAGTGCTTTGGATTCTGGGCCCCTGCATTTCTAGCTGCTGACAGGCAAAACTCGTGTCATGGGTGCTTGAGCAACTGTGTCTGTCTTGGGGCATTGGTGGGGGGAAGAACTACTGCAGGCCTGGCTGCTAGCCCCTGCAGCAGCCACAAAGCCTGCCAGCTGTTAAGGAGATAGGTGCAGGGGTTCTGGGGCCCTGCACCCCAGCTGCTGACAGGCAAAACTCGTGACATGGGTGCTTCTGCGGCTGACTGTTTCTGTCTTGGGGCAAAAGCAGTTTCTGGCTCTGTATTGAGTCTTTCCTCTCCTTAGTCTGTGATTTGCATGCAGTTTTGACCCCACTGTAGCTTAACACATACACGTGAAACAAATTTTGCTTTCAAAATTTGGGGTACAGTTTCCCCAAACCATCTGCATATATCTCCCTGAAACTTGGCAGACTTCATGCCCTCAGAAGGGACTACCATTCCTGCATGTTTCATGCAAATCAGGCCAAAAATAACAAAGTTACAGGCTGTTTTGTCCTTCCCCATTATGACGTATGGTCGAAACAGCAGTGAAACAGCGAAACATTTTGACTTGCCTCGTTTTGTTTTGAGGCTGTTTTGACTGTATCTGTCGCCTTTTGATTTTGCTGTTTCAACCTTGAAACAGGTCAAAACAGCATCAAAACTAGGGCTGTGTGAAATTTCACCAGCTGTTTCATTTTGACACTGTTTTGACCAATTTCGAGGTCAAAACAGCAACATTAAAACAAAACAAAGGCCCTCAAAATAGCCTTGAAACAAAACAAGGCTAGTTAAAACATTTTGAAAGTTGAAACATTTCGATCATAGGCTGGGGATGGGAAGTCAGTTCAGCTGGGCTGACTTCCCATCCCCAGCGCAAGATCCAGTAGGGGGCAGGAGGCATCCCACCTTGGCTTCCCAGTCCTCCACACTAGATCGCATCGGGGGCAGAAGGCAGCCCAGCTGAGCTGCTTTCCCGTCCTCGCACTAGACTGCGCCAGGGCGGGAGGCAGCTCAGCTGGGCTGCCTCCTACCCCTAGCGCGATCTAGCGCTGGGGACGGGAAGTCAGCCCAGCTGGTCTGATTTCCCATCCCCAGCAAAACTTTAAACAGCATCAAAACAGCCTTTCTGTTTTGATGGAATGGAATGGAGCAGCTGTTTCAACTCAAAATGAAATTCGAGATGAAACACTGTTTCATCGAACCGTCAAAACTCAAGGCAAAATGTAACGGTGCCATTTCGCACGGCCCTAGTCGAAACAAAACTGGTGGCAAAATGTCGCACTACCCTAGTGCCAAATGACTTAATGTTTTGGTATTCTTTTTATCTCAAGCTTCTAGCAAGGCAAAAGTAGCCTACATGTTCATTTGAGATGGGATCCGTAAAGCTAACAGTTTGCCCCATTGTCTTTCAGGTGGGTGTTCAGGTGTCCATATCCAGATCTATTGCATGGCTTTCCTGTTTGTTCCTACTTGCTCTTTATTAATCAGAACAATACTGTAAATTCTAACAGCCCATCATAGTGATGAACTATCTTTATCTCGATAGCCAGCTAATGAGGAAGCCAGGCCATTAGTATGTACGTGTTCACAGATTAATACAGAACAGGATAATTTGCTCAGGATAATTTGTTACACTATTTTACCTATACTGTAAGTATATCAGCATAGTTAAAGCAGTACAAGTTCCTTCTGCTTGGGCAGATGCAGTTAAACTGATATCGGAGTGCGTGCACCAGTACAGATATTCCTGCATGGAAATCTGAATGAGCTATCCTGATATAAGCATTTTCAACATGATATATCTGCATTCACAAAAGGGCTTTAAGGGGTTTAACTATTTTAGTGTTAAATAAAAGTCACTCACTTAAGCAAAATGATATAACTTCTGGATGTAGACCAAGCCTTCAAGATTGGCCTAAACTCCAAAGCATGAAATTTAATATTCGTTCCAGCTATTTTTAGAGCAATAACAATTATAACTGTGGGTGAAATAATTATAGTCTGGATAAATTAAGTAGCTGTTACATGGAACAGTACATCCCTGGACATGGAAAAGAAATGAAGTTTATTCCCTGGTTAAAGAAAAATACCAGGAAATACACAAAAATAGCGGAGGCACTAAATGAACATCCCAGAATGGTAAAAGCCATTGTGTGAAGCGAGGACAAAGAGCAAAGAGGCATTTGATAAACCTGAATAAAAAATAAATCTCTCATTTGCTTTGGAGATTCCTTTTTTATGCCAATATAATATATCTTTGAAACTTTCACCATAAAGTGCCACAGTGTAAAAGGGAGACAGGCATGTTTATTTATCTGCAGTCCAGTCTCTGCCTGGGATAAATTCTGTTCTGTTTAGAAGTGCTGCGATAGCAAATACATCTCCCAGCCCCATTGAGGGGAGTGCTGTGATGGAATTTCTGAGTGGCGCAAATCCCACAAGGGGTATGCAAACCCTGTGTGGATCTGATGCTGTCATGGGGCCAGCTCTGAGGGCTGCTGCTCTTTGCAGGGTGCAAAACTATTCACAGCAAAAGGCAGAACAACTTAAAATAGGGGTTTTTTTCCTCTGATCTTTCTGAACCTGGAAATATGCCCATTTCACAAAATAAAATTTCCAGGGTTCATGAACAAGCCACTTTCTGACTTAAAAGAAATCTGTTCTGAGCAACAAAAGAATGTAGAACTCAAAGTTGTAACAGAAAGAGAAATTGGGGTGTCCACACTTCTGATGCAAAAGTGGCCAATGGGTGAAATTTTATGGAAAATGCAAAATAAGCACCTGACATGAAACATCAGAAAAGCATTGAAATACGAGCATTGAAAGTATTGAAATCCTTAACTACAGGGCAGCACCAGTATGGTACAGCCTCCAGATATCTCCAGTCACTCTACCAACGCTATCACAGAAGAATCACATGCTCATTTACCAAGGTTAATATATTCATCTCCCTGATTACTTCAGATCCTGGCTTCTCTCCTGAAACCACCCATGGGTGCATGGCTTTGTGCTATGGATACCTGTCTGTTAGAAGCTTAGCTGAGACCACTAAAGTAGCTTCATGCAGGCTGCTGAAGAGCTTTTAAAACCAGTCAGTCACTGACCCAACCTGGATACAAAGATAGGTCAAAGTCTGATCTCTACAGTTCCCTGTGTCCAGATCTTCATTTAACGTATCTTCACTGGCAGCAGATATTTTTTAGTACCTCCTCCTCCTCATTAGCCAATATTCTTCCCACAAGAAACTCTAACTTTCTTTTGGGCCAAAATAAGGCTTTTTCTTATAGCAGACAGTGCCTGCAGGAGTTTGCTAGCTGTTTCTTTAATTATAATATTATTTTGCAGATGGATAGCTCCCAAAAATAATCTACCTTCATAGCCCCCTGCCAAGTAAATATTATGTCCCGTTCTGAGATAAGGAAACCAAGCCAAGCAGTGAAACAGAATCCCTAAGGGAATCCTAAACAATCATGGAAGTACTGATCACCAACACCAGTTTAGGCCCTCTACAGGTGAAGTGAGGGGATCTAGGGAGTCATTGACAGACTCAACATTGGGCTACAGCACAGTCACACTGCAAGTATGGTTTCAAGCTGTGGATGAAGCAGTAACTATAAACGCTTGGTGCCATTCACAGAGCATCTTGGAACCACTGGCTCTCCAGTAACATAAATCTCATAGTAGGATTCATTGCTAAGCACAATGTAACCCCATCCCATCCCAAGGTCCATATGAGATGTTCTTTGGAAATATACCCTGTGACAGGGGGCATCTCTTGGGGCTGAATCTCATGCCAGCCCGCCCACCCGTCTCTACTGGGGCAGTCAACCCAGTCTCTTCTGCCACGACTTTGTAGTTTCCATAAACTGCTAGTATAACATGGGAAGCTGCCCATTCCCAGCCCTGATGCCAGGGGGTGCTATCTGCAGCTCCGACCTTCCCCACACTACAGCCCATGTCTCGCAGATGCCATCACAGTTCTTAGCATTACTGGCCCCAAACTTGGCCCCACAGTCCTCCAGTCCGGACCCCAACTGGATCCCTCCAATCAGGCAGCCTACTCCACCCTTATTCTGGGCTGCCTAGCTCCCTGCACTCTTCCATGTCTTGGGTGTGACCATCCTAGGACCTTTGGCTACACAGGCCCTGACCACACCTCCAAGACCAGTCAGAACCTCAGGCCCTCATCTCTAAGCACCCCTCACGGTGGGTCCCTGGCCCTTTTGACCCTTCTGGTCCTTGCCCCAGCATTGACCAGTTGAGGGTGCCTTGAGTCAGGCTTCTGAGCATCTAGCCTGCTCACTCACACAGGTCTGCCTTCTCAGCCCTACTGTGGGGTTACCCACCTGGTTGTGGGAGTTGGGGTTAGAAAGGTGCCCCTACCCACATTTTACCAGGGTAGTAACTGGCCTGGCATTTCCTGGGGTCTCCCATACCACTAGGAGCCCCACCAGGCCACCCATCCCCAGCAGGGTGCAGTTTTAGGTCATGCCAAGGACCAAGAGCCATCTAACCATCCCCATAAGCTCTTGCCATTACCTCCTGGTTGTTCCTG
Source organism: Alligator sinensis (assembly GCF_000455745.1). Classification (NCBI taxonomy): domain Eukaryota; kingdom Metazoa; phylum Chordata; order Crocodylia; family Alligatoridae; genus Alligator; species Alligator sinensis. The sequence continues at coordinate 603,853 of NW_005842594.1, read as the reverse complement.
CTGCAGCTCAGCTAGGTGATGTTTCTGCCTGGGCTGGCAGGAGCAGACTGCAGCCTTTATATACTAACTTCTCAAAATGGTTGCCACCATCAGGCACCTGCTGGATGCCTGGCCCAGCCCTTGAAGTGGCAGGCACCAACAGTATCCTGCCACATACCCATATACAGAACCCACAGTAAAGGGCCCATTCACCAACACTGGTCCCAGGCAGGCAGGGCCCAAGTAATGCCTAATTTGTGCATTGGCTCTCCACTCAAAGGTGATATTTACTCTTTCCTGAGGCTCAGGATGACACTGTCAGAAGTGGGTCACATTTTCCAGCATTCCCACCTTTAACCCTGTGACTTTTGCTGTTTTTCAGAACACAGCTAGTATTCCGCTGCAGATGTCAAATTCTTTGGCTTACATGACATCTGTAATGAAATTGAAATACATCTCCCCACTGAGATGATCTATTAATATTGATTCAGACTCTGAGCAAATAAATTAACTTAGCTACACTGTCTTCATGGCTAAATATTCTTTGGTTAAGACTATCCTGACCAGTGCACCATCTGTTTGCTTTGAAGGAAGGCTCGGGATTTGAAGCGTGTGTTGGAAACATTAGCTGCAGCCACTAAGGTGACTTTCTGACTCTTATGTTTATTTTTTCTGATATTTTTCCACTCTCTCAACTTTTCAATTAAAACTTAATTGCCTGCCCTATCACTCACTGCACATATGACTGGGAGATTATGAGCTATCATAAAACCTTCATTGTTCTCATATTTCTTCTTGCTAATACACAGAAAAGTTAATTTGAGGTATGGGACTACATGCTCTGGGGAGTATTTTTATTGCACTGTTGGGCAGTTTAGGTATTGTTATTATGAAACTGGATTGGATGCTAGATGTAAAGCTTGATTCTCATCTTACACCAGTGGTGCACAAGAATCATTCTAGGGAGTAGATTGTAGTTTTCAGTGGCATGAGTTTAAAAAAAAAAATCAAGCCCCTTTGGGTTCAGCACTGTCCAACTTCTAAGCAGCTAGGAGCCACACACTAGGCAGGCTGCACACTGGGCAGGCCATGGGCCCTCTGGAAGCACTTGCCATTTTTCTCCACACACATACTTCTGCACTGCTGCAACATTGCCAGCCCAGCAAAGCCCAAGCTGTGGCTGAAGCAGTACCTGCAGCTGCCTGCCTATGCATGGAGGTTACAGCTCCAATCCCACCCTCTGCTCTGCCCTGCCTGGGGGTTCCAGTTCTCGCTTGCCAATCATGGTGAAGTGAGGCTGCACTCCTACCTGCAGCAGCTGCTCTAGGACAATTTGTTCCCCTATGGTGCTGCCATGGGATAATGGAGCCATCATTATACAGACTAATTTAACCTACTGAGGGTGCGTCTACACAAACCATGATGACGCCGCTACTGTACAGTAGCAACAAGCTACTGCAGAGTAGCTCATAGCTACTGGACAGTAGGGTTGGAAATGACCTGTGAGGCTCCAAGACAGCACAGTACCAGCGGTTACTTCGCACTCATTTAGCACTTGCTTTACTAAAGCAAGTATTAAACGACTGCACAGTAACAACTGTGCAGTTGGGTGCACATGTAAACATGCCCTGAATGTCCTAGATTTACTACGTTTATGTGATGAAACTAGCAGCTGACCTTGGTCTATCATTGCAATGTCTTCACATTAAAGATAATATGCTTCATACAGGTTGGGCACACCTACATGAGACACTATGTCACCGTAGCTCGCTACAGCGACATAGCATCAACAGGTACGAACAAAGATGCCACCACTGGTGTGCTAATGTTCAGTAGAGTTGAAAACAATCCATGCGCCACTGGGACTACCCAGTACCATTGGGTGCTGATCTGTCATTTGGTATTTGCTTTAGTACCAACTGCGCAGTCAGGGGCACATGTAGACATGCCCACTGTTTCCTAAATGGAAGCAGTGTAGTTGTGTCCACAGTGTTTCGGGTGTGCTAATTAGCACCAGTGAGTGAAAATGCCAATTAGCCTGCCCCCATGATAATTACTCTACCACAACCCCCTGGAGACACAGTTACATAGCTTTCAGTTTCAGAAGCAGGCCATGCATCATGGTTGAGGTTGCCACTCCAGAGCATAAATACTGTGTAAACATGATCTGTGATATTTTTTTAATGTCTCAAATTGGGATCTGGACAAAAACCTTAAGATACCCCACCAGGGTGGCAAACACATCAACTACATGGATGCAATACACAAAAAAGAAACAGTGTTGTGTCTTGGCCTATCACTAAGTAATTAGCATTAGGACACTGGGTTTCTGCTGAGGTTATTATGCTTCATCTGAAGGCAAAGTTGAGGCTATACAGCATACATCCAAACAAGGAACAAATAATAGTGCCATAGTAAAATAAACCTCTAGCATTTAGAAGAGTGAAGATTTGTTTAGACTTGAAACCAGAGCATTGGTTACAAGCAAGCTGTAAAGAGGGGTTGCCTATGCATGCTATGATAACAGAGAGAGAAAGAGATTAGATAAACAGAAGATTGATTACAGCATTGCCTGCCTCACAAACCTCCTCCGGCCAGAGTCATATTACATCCACTCCAAAACAATTCAAAGAGCTGACAAGCCAGAAATATTCACCATCGGTAGGTAGCAAGGGTGATTTGTCACTGAGACCCCTAGGCTATCAGGAAGAACAGAGGACAGGGTTTCCCTGGCCATTTTTAGGGCCAGCAACTTATTTTTAAACAATTGTTTTTTCTCATGTGCTTTAAGTAGCTTCTCTGCTAAAAGAGCAATTCTGAGTCACAGCTGAGGAGCCAAAAGAGAAAAAACTAAGCACCAGGGATTTACTTTCTTCAGTTCCACACTGGGATGGGGGTCAGCAGCCTGGTTTTGCCTTTTCACAGAGAGAAGACACTAACAATAATGAAATTGCCTCAATCCATTTACCTGAAGAGCAAAAAAAGCTTCTTAGACATGAGGGGCCTGATTCCCCCCTGTGTGCTTATTGTGCAGTCTTGGTGGATCACAGACTCAATATGAGTCTGTAATGTAACACAGCTGTGAAAAAGGCCCTTATAGTTTTGGGCTGCATCAATAGAAGCATTAGGTGTAAGACATGGGAAGTGATAGAGCCTCTTTATTCAACACTGGTAAAGCCTCATCTAAAGTACTGTGCGCAGTTTTGGGCATCATTTTTTTTAAATGTGGAGAAATTATAGAGGGTCCAGAGACAGGTGACAAAAATAATAAAGAACTTGGAAATCAATTCATATGAGGAGAGGTTGAAGGAAATAGGTATTGCAGAAAAACGTGTTCAAGAGGGGACATGACAGCAGTCTTCAACTACTTGAGGGGCTGCCATAAAAAGGAGGAAAACATCTTTTCTTTCTACATGAGACTGGGAAGGAATTTTTTCTCCCTCCTGCTGCTACATGTATCAAGGGGTTCTTTTTTTTGCCTTCCATGGAAGCATTGGGTATTGGCTGTAATGAAGGCTGGGGATTGGGATGGGTATACCAGTGCTCCTGCTGTGACTTAAACCTGGAGGTTCCTGGCTAGGGGGCCTTGGATCCCTGCGCAAGGTCCAACTAATTGCCATATTTGGGGTCAGGAAGGAATTTTACCCTGTGATCAGACTGGTATGGCCTATGGGGGGTTTTGCCTTCCTCTGTAATGGGGGCATGGCTCTCTTCCTTGGATGTCTTGAGTGCATTTTAACAACCTTGGCAGAAGCAGGTTGTTATATCTTGTGGTTGTGTTATAGTTGACTGCATAGTTTTTCTAATAGGTTAAACAAGGGATTTGTATTGAATGGTTTGGATAGGGATGATCCTGCCTCAGGAAGTAAGCTAGACTAGATGACCTCTAGGGCTGCACCCAGACAAGCGTGGACATTTGGTTCCCTGTGGACAACTAGCAGTGGTGCACCTTGTGCTGCTGGTAGTTGTCTCTGGGGAATGCCTGTGCCATGTGCCCTCTGGCGCATGGCAGGTTATCCTGGGTGCGGTAGGGGAGGCCGGGGCCAGCACTGGGGTGGGGTGGGGTGGGGAGGAGGGGTAATCTCCCTGAGAAACATTAGGTGTTGGCTGCAGCAAAGGCTGGGGATTTTGACTGGTGTGTGCCAATAATGTTCCTACTGGAACAAAAACCCAGAGGTTACTCACTATGGCATGTATTGGCAACCTACAGTCCATGGGCCTGATCCAGTCCACAAAGCCACTGAATCAAGCCCGTGGAGCGGGTGATTTAGAAGCAGGGAGAATCAACAATGGTGGTGGTACCAGCAGCTGGGTTCTGGAGGCCTTCAACCTAAGCTGGGTCATTCTGGCCTACCACCAAGAAATTATTACAGATCCCTAGGTTAGAGGGTCTTGTCTCTCAGCTCAGGATCAAAATGATTACCACATTTGGGATCAGTAAGGAATGTTACCCCACCATCAGATTAACATGGGCTGCAGTGGATTTTGTCTTCCTCTGTAGCAAAGGGAATGGTCCTGTTCCTTGGATCTCTATAATATATTTTAACAACCGGTGATGTGGCAGGATATTGACAATGCCCTTTCCCTCTGCTTTACCTGTGGCAAGTTAGGTTTTTCATTTTTTTAGTCAATGTGCCTTGTAGTTGTGCAACAAGGTTCTTCTGTAGTTTTATGAATAGTTAAACACTTGTATGGGAAGGTTTGAATTAGGATGACCCTCCCTTGAGCAGGGGGGCTGATCTAGATGATTTCCTTTCTCCTTTGTGAGAAGCTTGAGAGAGTCCAGAGAAGAGCCATGCACATGATCAGAGGTCAGGAAAACAGACCTTACAATGACAGGCTGAGAGTCATGGGGCTCTTTAGCCTGGAAAAGCGCAGGCTCAGGGGTGATCTGATGGCCACCTATAAGTTTATCAGGGGTGAACACCAGTACTTGGAGGAACGTTGGTTCACCAGAGTGCCCCAAGGGATGACGAGGTCAAGCGGTTATAAACTACTGCAAGACCATTTCAGACTGGACATAAGGAAGAATTTCTTTCCTGTCTGAGCCCCCAAGGTCTGGAATCGGAGGTGGCTCAAGCACATACGTTGAATACCTTCAAGAGTAAATTGGATGCTTATCTTGCTGGGATCCTATGACCCCAGCTGACTTTCTGCCCTTCAGGCGGGGGGCTGGACTCAATGATCTTCCGAGGTCCCTTCCAGTCCTAATGTCTATGAAGTCCTTCCTAGTCCTGGTTCTTTCTGATTCTGTGTGTCACGTACACCTGTGACAAATGAAACTCTGAACCTAGCTGCATTTTCAGTCCCTTTGCACAGAGTAAGTGATTACATAAGGATGGAGATTTTCACAGGTGCTGTGCTCTTGCAGTTTTCATTGACATTAGCTGGGTTTATAAGTGCTCAACATCTCTGCAAATTATATCCACAGTATCAATAAGTAGTATCAATATCCCTTTTGTTAGAGAGGGATAAAATGAAGGACAGGGCAATAAAGTCTCAAGATCACAGACTGAGTTAACAGTGAACTTGGTAGCGAAACCCCACAATCCAGTTTTGAACAAATAAGCTATGAACCCTTCCCAGAGCTAGCATAAAACTTCTACAGATGATAAATTGGGGAGTAATTGAGACAAATTTAGCAGAACCCCTGGATCATAAGCAGAGCTACTCTATATCTTTGCTATGAATATTTGCCACACATATAGACTTTTAGTTAGTGAGTTGTGTGCAATCCACATTTCCTTTTAACCTATTTCCCACTCATGGACATTCCCCAAATAGTTGGAGATGAAGGATTTTCAGGCTAGAGTTTGGTTTCAACTATTGCATCACACTCACACTCCATCTGCTCACAGTGTAGTCCTTTAAATCACAGGTCATGTTGCCTGAGAGACTGAAGTGGTTTCAAGGGGATAAAAGGAAATCACAGATAATAGTGTAACCTTCTGAAAGGTGTTAGTAGCAGTAGTCACAGCTAGGTTAATACATTATTCAGATTTTCCATTTATTATAACTAAAACAAATAGTTCAAGTTTTCACCTAAAACTTTGTCCTCTTGAGTTTTAAGGATTAAGGATTTAAACCCCAGATCACCTTTAATGTCAGAGATGATCCAGTCTTTTATACACATACCTAGAGGGCATGTCTAGATGAGAACCTTACTGTGCCTTGGCCTAATAACACTGAACAGTAGCATTTCAAGGCACAAACCATGCTAATGGCCTACTACACAGTGTTATTAGGCTAATGCATAGTAGGTATTGCTAAATAACCATGCACCCGCACTACTACACAGTAACTTTAGGTACTGCGCATTTAGTTAATACTTTATTAAGGAAGTAGTAAACTAAATGTGCAGTATCTAAAGCACATTAATGAATGTGTAGACATGCCCAGAGTCTTTGTATATGTGAAAAATAGATGCACTACCAAACTATTAAAGTACACGGCCAAACTATAAATAAAAGGGCAACTGTTCGGTAGCCAACTTCCAGAGAACTTTGCCTTCTGGTAAAAAGTCCACCTAGACTTTGTCCACCATGCTGGCCTATGCCATGTAACTTGTATGGACGGAAGGGGCACTTTGTAGCAGGGGAACTGTTTCCAGTCTGTCTCCCACATTTATTGCCTACCTACTGCTATTTTTTCATACCAGCTTTCTTGTATGTGATTGCACTTGCTTCCATCTAGCACATACAGGCCAGTACTAGATCATCTTGCTCAGGGAAATGTAGAGACATCAAATATAGCTTCCTCTATTACAACAGAAATTTACACACACATACACACACAAGCCTTCTGCAAGGAAATCATGGCCATCAGTAGCAAGAGTAAATTTCAAATTTACAGGTTTAATATTAACTTTCCAAATCTGGTTCAAGCTCCCACCCAGAAACTTGGGGAAACAAGCTTTAACAGGTTGTTCTAAAATAAACCAACTTCCCCACTCACAAGTAGTGTTGAACCAAAACAGGATTTGTTACAGGAGAAAGGGGGAAAACACAAAACCTTAAAGAAAAACTTAACTATTAAACATTAATTGAAACACAAAACAGTCAATAGTCTCAATCACTAGCAAACCAACCCAGGTAAGCTACTACCTAGCCCAGTCTGTTGGAAAGGGAGACTTACCCAGGGCTTCTGTCTGGGGGCTCTACCACCTATGCAAGCCAAAAGTGGCAAGTGCTGGGTAGGGAGACCCACCTGGAGGACCCTGCAGCTCTTTGCAGCCAAGCATTTCTGCTCTGCTCCAGGGGACTCTACCACTACCAAAGTAGCAAGTGTTGGGTAGGGAGGCCTGCACCAGAGTGGCCTGCCACTGATAGTGGGGCACACTACTAGGGTATGCCACTGGACAATGCTACTCTGGCTGCTGCTTCTTTGCTGCCACTAGGGTCACACTGCTCTGAACATGTAGAAGATAAGCAGGGTTACATAAAGGAAAACACACACACATGTGCACTCACCACTTCTCTGCATGGTTTAAATGTGGCCACCGAGTATGGACTAATACTGCAGGTGAGGGAGATATAATCTCCTTCTATGGCAAGCAACCTCCAAGTGTTGTCACTCTTTGTTCTCTCCTTTCAGGTATTGGTATTATCCATCAAACATATCACAGCTTTTAAAGCACTTTATATAGCCTAATGAACTACAAGAAAGCTTTAAAACATCCCTATAATGTAAGGAAATGGTGTTACGTCTCAGCTCTGTATTCTTGGGCAACCCTGGTACAGGATACAGTCTGTCTGACTCACAAAGGACTCACCCCCCTCTCCCCTCCTCTACCTAAACGAAACTGATTAAGATGCAGTGAGAGACGCACCTAAGACCCTCACCAGATAAGGGTGACAAGAGTGAATCAACTGCCCTAGGTCTCATTTACATGAGAGATGGAAAACAGAAAGCCTGAAGCAGAGACTGCAGTGAATTCTGGGACCAGAGAAGCAGGAGAGCGCTGCATGATGGGGAATCTGTGCTTCCAATGTTAATCAACCCATGTTCACACACACCCAGCTCAGCATTTATCAGACCAGTTCTAATCTGGATTTACTAAGGACTTTTCCCCCCCCAGACACACACACACAGCTCTAAGTTTAATAGGCATCTCGGGCCGTACATTCCCCGGTCCCACTATGGGAGGCCTATTTAAACTTGATTGACTAAAACTCGGTTGCCGGGTTAGGGAATGCTGAGGCAGGAGACCGAGTCAGAGGGGGTATGGGCAACATTTGAACAATGGTTAAGGGTTCATCACAGCATCCAGCCTGCTGGAGCCCTAATCCCAGGTGTTGTCATATCTTTCCCGAGACGACTGGTGGGAGTCCTCTCCACAAAAGGTTATGATCACCCCAATAATTGTCTTAAGTCTGTTAAAAGACTATAGTAAGATCTGGAAAAGTCATGCTAAGCTGAGGCTTGTGCACAACAAGTAAAAATCCAAAATCCTGATGCTGCAAGCTATCTATTGTTCCTGAAGAAACCATGAGATATCCCATCAGTATATCTGCCACCCATAGGAATCTCAAGCTGGCTCCCAAGTATTTGGGTTACTCCCTAATCTTAAGTGTTTCCTGATTATCAATCAGTTTCCTGAGATGGTCCAAACCAGATAACCCCTTGTCAATAGAAAAGACAATGATTTACACTACTGAGGGTGCTTCGAAGCAGCTAAACTGAGGGTATAAAAATCTGTAAGTGTGTGTGCTGCTAGAGGGAGAAGAGGAAGAGGAAAAGGAAGGAAAAGAAGTAGAAGCAGGAGGAAAGAAGGAGAAGAAGAAAACCCCTGTGCTGACACCATCCCCTGTCGTTCTTGGGACGCTGGAAGAACAGATCATCTCTCCCTTCAAGGACTGTGCTACAGACTGTGCCTGTCAGCTTTGCAGCCTGAGTACCGTGGACTAGGTGAGATCCCAGCGTTCTCTGTCTTCTTTCTAGGCATAAACTTCTGAACCTGAACTGTATCAGTTAAGCTTGAGCTAAGTTTCCCCAAATACTTAGTGAAACCAGGGTAGAATTGTCATTGTTGGGGTTTGTTTTTCTTTTGCATGTCTATTACTACTAGTACTATTATATATTTCATATGCTTAGCAATAAATAACTTTTATAGTCAAACTGGTAGTAATTGGGTATATTTTTCCTTCTCTGCTTCTCTTCCCTCCCGTGCTCTGCAGCAACGCTTCTTTTACCTATGCTAAAGATCCCTGTGAAGCCCAAATTATTGTGGGGTCTGCTCATCAAGAGGCCAAAGATTGGGACGTGCTGAGTTTGAAACACATAAGGGGATCAGCTTGTACAGGCTGATTGACCCAGTTTGACTCAGACATGCCCTTATGATCTGAATGCTGGCCCATGAGGGTGTCAGCTGGACACCCAGCCGGATTCAGAGGGATTCTGTTTACCTGTGTGCTTGTGTCTGACTGCATTTTATTGTTGCTCTTATGAACTGATTCTTGGCATATGAGGGTGTCAGCCTGTCCATGCTGATCAGCCCGGCCAGGTCAAGCGTGTCACGTTAATTTGTGTGTGTTTGTGTGTATGACTGATTTGGTGGCTGGAGGAACCCAGCCCATTGAGATTGAGTCCTGCAAGATAGCTCCACTCGGGGTGAGGGCTTGCAGAAGGGAGAAATACAGCTCCGTATAGTAACACAAGCAGCACATTGACAGAATCACCAAGACCCTAGAAACTATCCCTAATAAATGAGCACACCCCAAAGTAATGGGCAGATTTGGTAACAATGGCACTATGCCTCTTTACTGCAAGGTTACGATGGGTATATCAAATCAGAAGCAATCTACTCAAGGTCACAGTGCTGGTAGGGCACTCACACAGGAAGCTGCCCCCTTGGACAGCTAAGAGAGGGAAATATGTGAGGTCAACAGTAAGAGAGCAAGCTAAATGGTATATGGCTTAGTACAATAACTGCTCATTTGGAAAGTTGGGGGCCTGTATTCTAGTTTGGGCCCTACTGGGTTAAAACATGAGAGTCCCCCCTCCTCCTCTGTTGTGTAATGCCTACTAGTTATGGGGTATTGTTCAGCGACAGATAAGATATGGCTTAGCAGGGGTGGACAACCTGTGCCCCATGGGCTGGATCTGGCATGGTTTGTGTACCAGTCATAGTCCACAGACTACAGGGATGGGCTGAGTGACTGAGCAGGACATTTCCAGCTCTGACTACTATGATTCTAAGCTTTGCTATTTAGCAGGAGCAGAGAACCTTGATAAAAATGAAGGAAATATTTACTTAATGAAGAGCTGATTGGCTACAACCTTGCTATAAGAGATTGGTGGAGGAAGCTTTTTTAGGGAATAAAGTGTACTCTCTTAATGAGGGGAAGGAGACTTTCAGAACCTACCACTTATTTTAATTTTCCTTGTGTTGAGGTTAGAAACCTGAACCGTGTTGATATAGATCTTTTAATGAGTGTCCTGTATTGACATGGACAAAGTATCTCAAGAAGGTTTCAAATCAATCACTCTATTGTTTTTACTGAGTTCTCACCTGTTCAAAGGATTTTCATTTGGAAAATTCACAGGCAGCCAGAAAGATGAAATTGTTTCTATACTATCCCCTTTGAGGAGCCATTGAAAGACTAGGAGAGTTTAAGTACAAAACTAATGATTCAACAGTGCAGAGTTCAGGCCAGAGGCATGTTAAAAGAGGTTTATTACTTTGATGATTTATAGAGAGTGACTGACAAATATGTGACATAAACAGAGTAAGAAGGACTCACTTTCCTGGCTACATTTCAGCATGAACACAACACAACCCTCTATATCATATTAAGACATACAAAAAACTAGAACTCTTGGTTCCAAAATGATACCTTTTATTAGACCAACTTTTCCAGTTGATCTAATAAAAGGTATCATTTTGGAACCAAGAGTTCTAGTTTTTTGTATGTCTTTTTGTCTCAGACCAACACAGCTACCAAGTACACCCCTATATCATATTAAGGCATTATTATAATTATTGTTATTGGGGAAATTCCTACAGCAAAGGTTCCCATTGAATCAAAGGACGTTTGTATGAACCAGGCCTCCAAGAACTGGCCTATTCTATAGAAACAAAAGAAAACATCATATAATGATACTAGTTATCACTCGGATGGGTTTCTTCAATGAGTCTACAATGTTGCAGCTTCCAATACACACAAAATTTACTTCCTCTGTAAATCTAATACCTTGAATGTACAGTGATGATGGTAAAGGAAGAGACGGTGTGAAATAAATAATGTGTACTACGCATCCTGCCATAAATATCAACAGGGCAGGGAACAGGGCCAATAAAACTAAAAATGCAATCATCCAGTTGGAAAACCTCAGAAAGAGAATTAGAACCTGAATGAACTGCTAGACTACAGAGCACGGTGCCATTATACATCTTTAAAGGGAAGCTAGGAGTAATGTCTCACATGCATCACTTTAAAATTGACTGTTACCATAATACACAATATATAAATTATGCTTACAGCACACACCTCTATTCAAGAGTTCACTACTCTCTCCTAGGGTTATGTATGTGACATTTTTTCAGGAAGTAAAGCAGAACCTCAGCTTCCAGGGTCCATGCAGTTAAAGCTGAGTAGAATTTTTAAATGGAAAAGAATTCCCATTGGAAAATATAATTTGGTGGAAATCAAAATTTTCCATGAGAACATGTCTATCTGGGAAGATTGGTTGTTTGTTTGTTTGTTTGTTTTTTTGGGGGGGGTTGGTTTTTCAGTCAAGAGAATCTAAGTTTAAAAAAAAATCTGTTTTGTACTATTTTTTAAAACAAGTACATATTTTGATTTTGTAAGACTGATTCAAAACAAAATGGTTTATACTGATCTGACCTTTTGAAATTAAAAAAAAGTGTTATTGTGACATTTCAAAGCATTTAAAACCTTTTCCATATGAAATTTTAAACCTCATTTGTTCCATTCACATTTTGGACATTGTGGAAATGTTGACTTTTCTTTCTCATTTGAGATTAAAAGCAAATGCTTCAATATCATATCTTTGCATGAGATGCCCACATCATCTACATTCATAACTCCACTGTCCAGACCTAGGGGTTCTTTGCACCAGTGGTTTTCAACCATTTTAGACTCAAAGCACTTTTGGATAGATTTGAGGCACCCCTCAGTAGGCTGAAGGCACCCTTCTGAAAATGTCAGTGCTTAGTTTTTTCACTTTTTCTTTTTGAATACAGAAAAATAATAGAGTGAATCTCCTGTTAAAAAGGACTCAGAAACAGGTCAGAATGGTTTTTTTTTATAATATGGATTCTAATATGAAACCTCTGGGATTATCTTGTGAATTATGTTTGCACACCTAACATTGTGCAGCATCCTGCCACTGCACCCTGACTGAGAATCATTGCTTTACATACATTTGATGAAGCTTCTGGGTAGAAACTTCAAACACATCTGTGAGCAACAACTTGTCCTAGCACAGTAGCTTCACACAGTAGCTTCACTGATCAGCACAGCAACCTCAGTTGCTGCCTTTGAAGCAGGGGTGTTCCAAAAATAGCCCCCACCACAGTGGTGGCTGGCCATGCTACTACCATTGGCACTAAAGCAGCTGGCAGTGCCAGATGCATCACAGCTGCCCAGAGTGCACTGTTGCCCTAACATAAGCAGTTCTCTTGAGCCAGGTGTGAATAGATGACCAGCCTGAAGTTTCAAGCCCAGTCTCACAGTGCCAGTAGGAGACAGCACCAAAAAGAAGGGCTGTAAAGAGTTTGAACAAAGATGTCACAAATGACACAGATGGAAAGCTATGAAACCCTAAAATGAAAAGATGACAAGATTAATTTGATTGAAGTAGACCCTAAGAGCAGAGGAATGTTGCTTTAAAAGACTCTTGGTACAAGTGGATTATTTCTAGCTAAAACAGAAACTGAAGCCAGGTGTGGGCTTCCCCATCCTAGAAGGTACCATTTTATTTCTTATAATGCTGGGTCTGTCTGGTTCTGTTTTGTACACATGGCTTGATCAACACTAGCTCCCTTCTTGAACAAGAAAAGTCTTTACAGATGAAAGAGTTCTGTGTTCAGCCTCAGTGCAACTCTACAATACTCAGAAGGCAAATGTGCAGAGCCCTGGCCAGGTGAGAGGAGGAAGAAGTACTTTACTGCAATCCCTCCAGTCTGAAGCAATGAAGGATTGAGGGAACAA
>NW_005842594.1:587069-590689 GCF_000455745.1 Alligator sinensis | reverse complement strand
TCCTGCTCCTCTTCTTCCCCAACTTTGGAGGTAAACAGACCTTGGAGCCCCTTCCTTCAGCTGATTTCTTGAACGATCCTTTCTCCTAGCTGTAGTGTTATATAGTCTCTTCTTACAACCTTTCTAAAATATCTAGAATAGATATTTTATAAAATGAAATTATGTGAATTGAAAATAGCTTCATCTTTCTCTTTTAAATCAGGTGTCCAGCAACCATGGCTGTAAAGCTGAGTTTAAAATAAGACTCCACTTTATTGTTCAGAAACCACTATAGTTTAAAAATGCAAGATTTTTGTTAAACTAACCTCATGATTTTGAAGAATCTGATTCCTGATTTTGAAACAGTTGGGCCTGGTGATTATGCTGATATTTAGTTCAGGATGCAATGCTGTACCTTCCTGAGTATTGGTACTGGGAGGGATGTAAAGAGGAACTCTTTACATCAGGGGCATAGACAAATGCCAGGAACAAATACTCATACAACTGAGGGTCATCTTTCTTACAGAAATCAGCTTTCTTTTCAATTGCCATTTTTATTAATAAGTGCTACAGAAGTCAGCCCAGCATCCTCTAGACCAGTGCTTCTCAAACTATCTGATGTGGTGGGCCGGCAATTTTTTTTCCAGTGGGCCAGGGACTGGTGCCTGGTTCAGCCGGTGGCAGCAACTGTGTGTAACAGCGCTACGCAAATGCACAACCAGCTGTTTCTTTCTCTTTCCTCACCTCGCACGACATGATGTCACCTGGAGTGTTGGAACGTACGAACTGTGGTGCTATGACGTATCAATGTTATGCTTCTGAAAATATATTTATTTCTTTCCTGGCAACTCACTGTGGACCGGCGACCGGTGGCTCATGGAGCTGCACCAGTCCACGGACCACCACTTTGAGAAGCACTGCTCTAGACAGACGGTGAGGTGTATTGTCACATATTAAACAACACATTTTTCTCCAATTGAAATAAACTAGAAGCTTTATTAATACACTAGGGGCCTAGGGTTGCATTATTTAGTTTAAGATGGAAGCAAAAACAAATATAAATTCCTTGGAATGTGTTAAAAACAATCTGCAGGGCTATGAAATAGGAACTTCATTATCATGAGCATCTAACAGACAGCAGAATTGCAGAGCAAAGGATAGCTTGATTGGTGGAATAGCAAGATTATTAAAAAGAAAAGAGGATTGTTAACACCTCTGGAATGAAGAATTTAGAAAGGATCAGGTAGATTATAATGAACCATGAAGTCAAGTGACTTCCTCATCACTGCCTGACTAGAAATGCTGCCAGGCAATTGAGTTTAAACTTTAGGTTGACCAGGATTAAAAGGGGAGGCACAAGGGGGAGACAAATGCACCAGTGCCCCTTCCCCCCTGCCAGATCTGCCTCTGGATCTAGTGCTGCAACCATCCTTGCCTGCCCTTATCAAAGCCCCTTAATCTCCATGACCACCTTCAACAAGATTGTTTCAAGACTGGGCTCGATGTACGTAAGTAGGTGCAGGTGGGAGATAATGATTACCCTTTCCACCTGTCTCATCTCTCACCACAGAGACCCAAATTCCAGGCCATTCTTATCCTCCCCTCATTAATTCCCTGCTCTTTCCTCAGACAGTTTGCCCTCACCACTCAGCTGGAATGACAGATATGGGAAGCTGGCAGCATTGACCTCAGAGAACTTGTCTATACCATGTCAGTGGTGGGTCTTAGGAAGGATGGGAATAAGCAAATCCCATGTCTTTAACATGGCTATATCTGTATGGTACAGACTGCCTTTTGTAAAACACTATAAAAGCATTATATGTAAGAAACAGAATAGTTGTAAGGGATGTTAAGATTGCTGATAGTTCACTACCATAATGTATGACGTATTTCTGGAATATAACATTTGCATTAGTCATACTTTTGGCAGAAGAGTAGTCCTCAGTGTTGAAAGAATAGGTTAGGGGCTATTTAGAAAAGCTGGTGTACAAGTCTGTGGGGCCAGATGCAATGCATTCGAGGGTGCTGAGGGAGTTGGATGATATGATTGGAGAGCTGCTGGCCATTATCTTTGAAAACTTCCGGTGATCAGGGAGGACCTGGACAGCTACAAAAAGGCAAATATAGTGCCCATATTTAAGAAGGGGAAGAAGGAGGATCCAGGGAATTACAGACCAGTCAGCCTCACTTCAGTCCCTGCAAAAATGGTGGAACAGGTCCTCAAGGAATCCATTCCTAAACACTTGAAGGAAAAGGTGGTGATTAGGAACAATCAGAATGGATTCACCAAGGGCAAATCATGCCTGACCAACCTGACTGCCTTCTCTGATGAAATAACCAACTCTATGAATGCAAGGAAAGCAATGGACATCATATACCTTGACTTTAGTAAGGTTTTTCATATGGTCTCCCACAGCATTTCTGCAAGCAAGCTGAGAATTATGGGCTGGATGAATTGACTGTAAGGTGGATACAAAGCCAGCTGGATTGTTGGACTCAGTGGGTAGTGATCAGTGTCTCAAGGTCAAGTTGGTAGCCAATATCCACTGAAGTGCCTCAGGGGGCAGTCCTGGCACCAGCTTTGTTCAGTATATTCATTAACAGAAGATGGGGTGGATTGCTGGGGCACATTACTTCTGTGGGGAGGCTGAGGCAACTGGGCTTATTTAGTCTGAAGAAGAGAAGTGCTCAGGCAATCCAAGAAGTTTTTGGAGAGTGTTGGGGATAACTTTGACACTGGTGCAAGTGCTGGAGTGGGCAAGTAGGGGGCATGCTCTTCTTCACCTCGTGCTCACAAACAGGGAAGAATTGGTGGGGAATGTAGTAGTGGATGGCAACTTGAGCAGCAGTGACCACAGGATGTTTGATTTCAGGATCCTTAGGAAAGGAAGGATGGAGAGCAGCAGAGTAAGGACCCTAGACTTCAAAAAGCAGACTTCAACTCACTCAGGGAACACATGGGCAGGATCCCCTGGGAAGCCAGACTGATGGAGAGAGGAGTCCAGGAGAGCTGGCTGTACTTCAAATAAGCCTTACTGAGAAGGCAGGAACAAACCATTACAATGTACAGGAAGACTAGCAAGTATAGCAGAAGACCAGCTTGGTTTAGCGGGGAACTCTTCAGTAAGCTAAATCACAAAAAGGAAGCTTATAAGAAGTGGAAACTTGGTCAAATAACTAGCGCAGTATTTCCGAACCAGTGTGCCGTGGTGCAAAAGTGTGCCATCAGAAATGAACAGGTGTGCTGAGGAATTTTGCAATGGGAATGAGCTACAATAGGTATGAGGATGGGGAATGCCTTAACAGGTGTGCTGTGGAAAATTGTTATTAATGTAAGTGTGCCTTGGGCTAAAAAAAGTTGGAAAATACTGAACTAGGGAAGAATAGAAGAGCATTGCTTGGGCATGCAGGGATCAAGTCAGGAAGGCCAAAGTGCATTTGGAGCTGCAGCAAGCAAGGGAGTGAAGGGTAACAAGAACTGTTTCTACAAGTATGTTGGTAGCAGGAGGAGGATCAGGAAAAGTGTGAGTCCCTTACTGAATGGGGGAGGCAATCTTGGGACAGTGGATGCAGAAAAGGCTGACGTGCTCAATGCCTTAAATTTCATAGATTTCATAGACATTAGGGGCTGGGAAGGACCT
>NW_005842594.1:582758-586928 GCF_000455745.1 Alligator sinensis | reverse complement strand
GCACCACCTCTGGGGGGAGGCTGTTCCAGACCCTGCACACTCAGACTGTAAAGAAGTTTTCCCTTGTGTCCGGTCTAAATTGGCCTTCCAGAAATTTGTGGCTGTTAGACCTAGTTATCCCTTGGGGAGCCCTGGTGAACAACTGTTGTCCCAGATCCTGATGCACGCCCCTCATATACTTATAGGCTTCTACCAAGTCCTCCCTGAGCCTTGTCTTCTTCAGGCTGAAAAGTCCCATGTCCCGCAGCCTCTCCTTGTAAACCTTGCTCTCTTGGCCTTCGATCATGCGGGTGGCTCTCCTTTGGACTCTCTCAAGCTTATCCACATCCCTCCTGAGGTGGGGGGCCCAAAACTGGACTCAGTACTCCAGCTGAAGCCTCACTAAGGCTAAGTAGAGTGGGAGGATGATGTCCCTGGTTTTGCTTGAGATACAACTGTGGATGCGTGCCAGAGTTTGGTTTGTTTTGCCAGCTACGGCATCTCATTTGTGGCTTCTGTTCATCTTGTGGTTAATGAAGACCCCAAGTCTCTTTTGGCTGTGGTGTTAGTGAATGTAGTACTGCTGAGCCTATAAGTATGATGCTGGTTTTTCCTCCCAAGGTGGAGCACCCTGCACAGTTATATCCCCTTTCCCATGCTGCCTCAGTATTTTAACCCAGAGGGTCTCAGGGCACCCTCCTAGGTTGCTAAACTCGGTTTGAAGGGAAGTGTACTGCTCTTTTGCCTTCTTTGCCTCAGTCTCACAGGCAAGGTCAGCTCCCAGACTACTGTACTGGGCAGCAGAGATTGTGGAGGGGTTGAGCAGCCCTCAGTTATTGAGGGACTACTTAGAAATGTCACAACCCAAAGTTGTGGTTTTTTGTTTTTGTGTGCTTCGGCACTGCTAAATTATGTTCCCGCCGAATTGCAGCTTCTTTACACGGTGGAGTTTTCTTTTGCAATAGGAGAACCCGCGTGCAAAGGAGTATTTCCCGCCATTTATAGCCTTCTTTGCATGGTGCATTTCTTTTGCATCATAGTGATGCACGGTGCAAAGGAGTTCCCGCCATTTGCATTGAGATTCGCGCCACATTATTGGCTGATCTTAATATAGGCACACGTGGCGGCTAGCGATTGGCTTGCTAGCTGTATAAAGAGCTTGGGTGGTTTCTGCCCAAGTTGGAGAGAGAGAGGGAGAAAGCAATTGGAGATTGGGAGAAAGAGCGTGAAGATCTCTAAGCGCTGCTAATCCCTTCGAACCCAGCTTTTTTTTTCTCCTTAAGAGGGCAATAGAGGGCCGATTTACCAAACGCACGGAGTCTTAACAACTCCGGGGGCCTATTTACCGAACCCACGGAGCTTCAACCACTCCGGGGGCCAAACGGCCTCTAGCCTCTCCCCAACACCGAGCGCAATCCTAAGACGTATCCCTTCGCTTTGAAACTACCGAACCCACGGAGCTTCAACCACTCCGGGGCCAATTACCAAGCCGAACCCGCGGAGCTTCAACAACTCCAGGGTCAATTGTCGGAGTCCTCTAGCGAGGATTTAAGCGGAGCTGAGCCTGGAAAACTGTCCAGCCTATACCACGACCATCTTTGGTGTAAGTAAACAATCTTTTAATCAACCATTACGCGTCCGTAACTAATTCTAGCTCACCACCGGTCTTCTTCGACCCCGCGTGCCCGGGCTGCTGGCCACAGCCTGCGTGCACAAAGACGGGTTCGTATACCGCTCCTAGCCCACACATGGCCGCATGGATGGGATCGGGAGGCGGCCCGCACAAGAAAAACTGGATGTTTATAAGTCCATGGGGCTGGATGGGATGCACCTGAGGTTGCTGAGGGAGTTGGCTGATGTGATTGCAGAGCCATTGGCCATCATCTTTGAAAATTCATGGTCATCAAGAGAGGTCCCAGGTAATTGGAAAAAGGCAAATATACTGTCCATAGTTAAGAAAGGGAAGACAGAGGATCCAGGGAACTACAGACCAGTCAGCTTCACCTCAGTTCCTGGAAAAATCATGGAGCAGATCCTCAAGGAATACATTTCTAAGCACTTGGAGGAGAAAAAGGTGATTAGAAACAATCAGCATGGATTCACTGAGGGCAAGTCATGCCTGACTAACGTGATTGCCTTCTGTGATGAGGTGACTGGCTCTATGGATGCGGGGAGACCGATGGATGTGGTGTACCTTGATTTTAACAAGGCTTATGATACGGTCTCCCACAACATTATCACAGGCAAACTAAGAAAATATGAGCTGAATGGATGGACTGTAAGATGGATAGAAAACTGGCTGGAGCATCAGACTCAGAGAGTAGTAATCAATTACTCAATGTCTACTTGGCAGCTGGTATCAAGTGGAGTGCCCCAGGGGTCAGTTCTGGGGCCAGTTTTGTTCAATATCTTCATCAAGGACCTGGAAAATAGCATAGAGTTCACACTCAGCAAGTTTGCAGATGACACCTAGCTGGGAGAGTAGTAAATATGCTGGAGGGTAGGGCTAGGATTCAGAGTGACCTATATAAATTGGAAGATTGGGCCAAAATGAACCTCATGAGGTTCAACAAGGACCAGTGCAAAGTCCTGCACTTAGGACAGAACAATCCCATGCACCAGTACAGGCTGGGGGCTGACTGGCTGGGCAGCAACTCTGCAGAAAAGTATGTGAGAGTTACAGTGGATAATAAGCTGAATATGAGCCAGCAATGTGCCTTTGTTGCCAAGAAGGCTAACGGCATACTGAGCTGCACTGGTAGGTGTGTTGCCAGTAGGTTAAGGGAAGTGATTATTCTCCTCTATTCAGCATTGGTGAGGCCACATCTAGAGTATTGTGTTCGGTTTTGGGTCTCCCACCAAAGAAAGGATGTGGACAAATTGGAGAGAGTCCAGCAGAGGGTGACAAAAATGGTGAGGGAACTAGGGGACATGACTTATGAGGAAAGACTGAGGGAACTGGACTTATTTAATCTTGAGAAGAGGAGACTGAGAGGGGACTTAATAGCAGCCTTTAACTACCTGAAGGGGGGTTCAAAAGAGGATGGAGCTAGACTGTTCTCAGTGGTGGCAGATGACAGAACAAGGAGCAATGGTCTTGAGTTGCATCAAGAGAGGTTTAGGTTAGATATTAGGAAGAATTTTCTCACTAGGAAAGCAGTAAAACACCGGAACAGGTTGCCAAGAGAGGTGGTGGAAGCTCCATCCATGGAGGTTTCTAAGGCCCAGCTCGACAAAGCCCTGGCTGGAATGATCTAGTTGGTGATGGTCCTGCTTTGAGCAGGGGTTAGACTTCATGACCTCCTAAAGTCCCTTCCAACCCTAATTTTCTGTGATTCTGTGAAACAGAAATGGCCTGGGTTAAAAAGTGCTTGTCCTGGGCATGGAGTAAACAGATGTGAAGGGAAAAGAAGGGAGAAGAAAAACATTTTCTCCTATACTGAACAGCATGTATTCATATATTAAGGGACATACACTTAGCTCCAGTGAATGACAAGTTATACCTGCTACGGATCTGCCTGCCTGTGGACCAGCCAGAGATGCACTGTTTCAGAGAAGAAAATAGGACCCAACCTAGCTCAGTGAGCCCATACTCCTGCTTGTCTCAAGACTGTTTCCTGTATCTTTCTCAGCTGAACAGCTATGCTTACCCTGAGCCTCTCTGCTTGGAATCAATAGCCTTTGATGATTCAATTACCAAGCTTTTCAAGCTAAGAACAATCATGCTATGGAAGAGGCATATCACTCCTAAATTAACAAACATCAGCTATTAGGGCTGTGCGAGTCAGCAGCAATCTGATCCGGCTTCAGATCCAGCCGCTTCAGATGGCCGCAATCCGATTTCCTTCTATGACCAGGTGACCTATCACCTGGACAAGGGAGAAGAGATTGATGTCATAGATCTTGACTTCAGAAAAGCCTTCGATCTGG
This sequence comes from Alligator sinensis, assembly GCF_000455745.1. Taxonomy (NCBI): domain Eukaryota; kingdom Metazoa; phylum Chordata; order Crocodylia; family Alligatoridae; genus Alligator; species Alligator sinensis. The sequence continues at coordinate 583,019 of NW_005842594.1, read as the reverse complement.
TATCCCATGATCACCTCTTGGTGAAACTAGGCAATTGTCGCCTTGGGTCCACCACAATCCACTGGCTGGAAAATTGGCTCCGTGGTCGGACCCAGAGGGTAGTAATTGATGGAAGTCACTCATCATGGTGTCCTGTGACCAGTGGGGTCCCCCAAGGCTCTGTCCTTGGACCCATACTGTTCAACATCTTCATTAATGATGTGGACACTGGAGTCAGAAGCGGACTGGCCAAGTTCACCGATGACACCAAACTTGGGGGCA
>NW_005842594.1:581160-582162 GCF_000455745.1 Alligator sinensis | reverse complement strand
CATAAGGAAGAATTTCTTTACTGTCCGAGCCCCCAAGGTCTGGAACAGCCTGCCACCGGAGGTGGTTCAAGCGCCCACATTGAACACCTTCAAGAGCAAACTGGATGCTTATCTTGCTGGGATCCTATGACCCCAGCTGACTTCCTGCCCTTTGGGCAGGGGGCTGAACTCGATGATCTTCTGAGGTCCCTTCCATCCCTAATGTCTATGAAATCTATGAAATCTATGATCCGGAGCTCCAGACTGGGTTTCCGCCTCGATCCAGCTGAAGCGGCTCTGAATCTTCGGAGCTGCTTCGGAGATCTGGCCATAGGGTATAATGGGAAATCAATGGAAGATCTATAACTTTGTTGTTTTTTGTGTGATTTGGATGAACCTTGCAGGAGTGGTAGCCTCTGCTAAGAACATGAAGCCTGCCAAGTTTCAAGAAGATCGGTGCAGGGGCTTGGGGGAAGCTGTACCCCAAATTCTTGAAAGCCAAACTCGTCTCACGGCTGTGTGTTACAACACAGGGGGGTCAAAACTGCAGGGCTGGTAGCTTTTGTCAAGGCCACAACGCCTGCCAAGTTTCAAGAAGATTGGTGCAGGGGTTATGGGGGAACTGTACCCCAAGCTGCTGACAGGCAAAACTCGTGACACAAATGACCCTGTGTGTGTTAAGGTACAGTGGGCTGAAAACTGCAGGGGTGGTACCTCTTGCCGAGGCCACAAAGCCTGCCAGCTGTGAGTGTGTGTCCTAGAGCAGGCCTGAGTGAATGCTGGGCCCTGCCAGGCCGCGAAGCCTGCCAGCTGTGTGTGTCTCGCTGGGGGAGTCTGTTCTTTGGGGCCCTGCACCCCAAGCTGCTGACAGGCAAAACTCGTGATGTGGGTGGGTGACGCTGTGTGTGTGTTAAGGTGCGCCCTTCCTGGTGCTGGGGCCTCTGTACAACATGGCAGTCTGCCCCATTGAGGCCTCCTCCTCCCCTACAGCCTCACGCCCGGTCCTCTGCTTTACGTGACAAC
>NW_005842594.1:580505-580857 GCF_000455745.1 Alligator sinensis | reverse complement strand
TGCCAGAGGCTGGCCTGGCTTGCAATGCAGGCAAGAAAGCCAGTCAGTGAAAATGGAAATGGAGGCGTCAGGGGGTGAGGGACAGGCTGAGGTGGAGGGTAGCGGGGAAAGGGGGATGTAGGAGTGCAGGTAAAAGTGCAGAGGTGCCTGAGGTGTCAGATGTCCAGCTGGTCGCAGCATGCCAGAACTTCACTGTGTATATTGAGTCCATGAGTTTCTGGACCTACTACCTAGGAGGCTGATGAAGTGCAGTTCATAGGCCCAGCTCTGAAAAGTGGTTTTTACATTCAAACAAGCACCTAACCTCATCACCAGAACTGAAGCCAACTTCCTACAGCTCAAAACACAAAAC
>NW_005842594.1:579321-580330 GCF_000455745.1 Alligator sinensis | reverse complement strand
CGCGACCGGCCGGACGTGTGACACCCCACGCACCTCTGCCCTTTTACCTGCGCTGCTACATCCCCTTTTCCCCCTCCCCCCAACCCCAGCCTGTCCCTCCCCCGCTGATGCCTCCATTTCCATTTCCATTTTCACTGACTGGCTTTCTTGCCTGCGTTGCGGGCTAGGCCAGCCTCTGGCTTCTTTACTATTCCTTCCGTCCACGACCAACTGCAGGTACTTCCTCAGCCTGACAAAGGGGTTTTCAGCCCTAAAGCTGGCATCCCAGGCAGCTTAGCCGAGCTCACCAGGAGCCTCACAACTGCACTGCAACCAGAAAGCATCAGGCCTGTCGAAGATGTAACAGGTCTGGGCGTTCCCCAGCCAGGACTTTGTGCGTGTGTGCATTAGGTGGTGGTTATGGTGCCTCCTCCCCACCTTTCACAAGGGAATCGTTGGTCCTGGCATTTACGGGGCTGCTATGCCGCCAGCAGTCCCACCAGGCCTCCCTACCCTGGCAGGATGCAGTTTTAGTGGTCATGCCCAGGACCTGGGGCCTCCTCCTTCCCCATAGCCCCAATCCCATACCTCCGAGTTCAACCTAGCAGGGGCATGAGCTCAGCAGGGACATGTTCTTCCCCTGCTGGCTGGTGATGCAATTAGTGCCCCCTCCAGCTGAGAGCGGGGCATTATTTGGCTTTTCAAAACCTCCACAAAGGAAATTGGTGCAGACGGAGTGAGGAGGGTGGCATTCAGTCCATCTGCAGGTGGAGCTTGGAGAACCCCAGCAGTGGGAGGTTCATCTTCAGGAACATCAGCTGCTCCACCAACATAGGATCCAAGCAGGTGCGGTGGGGTGTCACAACATCCCCAGCAATGCTGAACACCCTCTTGCTTGGAGCACTGGTCGATGGTCAGGACAGGTGTTGCCGGACAACCACGGCCAGGTCCTGCCACATCTGGCTGCATGTTGCCCAGTCGGCCAAGGGGTCACAGTACAGTGGCTCCACATCCTTCATGAGATAGGTAG
>NW_005842594.1:570062-578938 GCF_000455745.1 Alligator sinensis | reverse complement strand
TGCCCCAGCCAGGAACATTGATCCCCTGGAACTTCTCCATTTGGTTCTCAAGTTCCCTCACTAGGGGGATCACCTGGCTGAGGAGGGCATCGCCAGCGCTAAGGGTCTCAGTGGCCTCGAGGAAGGGCTTACGGACCACCAACATCTGGGAGATGGTACCCCACTCAGCTCTGTTCAGGGGCGCACTGATCCCTATCTCCCCAAACAAGGCCATCTCATGGATGACCTTCTGTTGCTCCACCAGCCTCTTGAGCATCAGGTATGTGGAGTTCCACCGAATCTCCACATCCTGCGTGATTCTGTGTTGCAGGATACTGAGCTCTGCCTGTTTCTCCCACAGCATCTTACTCCCTTGATACTGTGGTGGAAGTAGCCCGCCACCTTCCTGCATTTCGAAATCAGCTGGCTTGTAGCAGTACTGGTGGCGGCGCCGTCACCAGCAGCCCTGTCCCCCTGCAAGGCATCCCTCACTATTAAGTGCAGCCTGTGTGCCACACAGTGGATGTCAACAAAGTTGGCATCATGGGCAGCCTTCACCATATTGACCCCGTTGTTGGTGACCATGAACCCACGGGTGACCTAGGCCTGTCCAACAAGCCACCCCTGCACCATGGGGTTCATGGCCCCCATGATCTCCCTTGCTGTGTGGGACTCATCCAGCACCTCGGCTTGCAGTAGAACCCACCAACGGCCTGACTGATCGCACCAGAGCCCCGTGAGAGAGAGGTAGGCATGATCACCACCCCGGCTGCTCCAGATGTCAGAGGTGAAGTGCAGGGCTACCTGTGGCCCTGCCTTGCGCAGCTCCTCCTTCAAATACTCCCTGCATGCCTGATACAGGGAGGGCACCACCGCCCTGCTAAGGGTGATGCTTGCAAGCACTTTGTAAAATGGGGCCAGAAGTGCTACGAACCGCCTGAACCCTGGTCGCTCAACTAGGGAGAAGGGCTGGCTATCCAGAGCAAGCATCTCCCCAGTGCTTTGCGTGATCTCGCACGCCTTGGGAACGCACCTCCCTTTCTGTCCACCTTTCTCCCATTGGTCCAGGGTGGCCTGCCTCTGCTTTGGGGGGAAGGAGGCTTTGGAGCGAGTGGGGAACTTCCCTTTCAGCACACTTGCACTGGTGCCAGGCTGAGCAGCAGGGAGAAGGACAAGGGAGTGGTGCCTCCTCAGATGCAGCAGCATGGCCGTGGTGGAGAAGTGTCTCACTTCCTTGCCACAGCTCATGTGCCTTTGGCAGTGCTGGCAGATGGCAAACCTGGGATCATCTGCCACCTCAAAATGATCCCACACTACACTACTGCCTCGCTTCTGGGTTGAGGGCGAGGATCCTGCCTTTTCCCCTTCTCAGCAGGCTAAGGCTGAACAGCAGGAGGAACTGCCTCAGCTGAGCCACTTGCCTCTACAACCTCAGCCTCCTCCAAGGTGGTGCTTTCTGGAGGAGACCTGGGTCTTGGGGAAATGTGAGAGGTGTGGAGCACTAACTCTGATTCCCCCTCAGTCCCCAGAATTGCCTGAGCCAGCGTGCTCAGCATCCCTGGTTCCAGCTCCAGCTCCTCTGGCAGTGGGAGGCTCATACTGAGAGCTGAAACTGGGGTGGAAGAGGCAGTGATTCCACTGCTGGTGCCCACTTCTGGACTGAGCGGAGGCAGTGCAGGTGCAAGGACGTTAGGTGCAGACACTGCTCCCACTGCCTGGCTTCTACTGGCAGCACTGATGTCATAGCTGTTCGGGAATAGAATGTGTCTGTTTGGGGGGGGATTTGCAGCTCTAGCTCTCTCCTTACCCCTTTCCCTCCCCTGCCAGAAGACCTGGCACCTGCCTTTCCAGCACGCTTCATATTGATCTTTCCTATGCTGCAAAAGGTCTCTGTGTGTGTGAATCCTTTTGTATATCTGTCTGTCTTGTTCTCCTGTGAACATTTGTGTCTACCTTGTGCTGTGAATGAAATTATTTGTGTCTTCTTTCTGGCTCTCACTATATTATCTCTGCTGTTCTGAATGAAATTGTGTGTCTTCTTTCTGGCTCTCACGATATTGTCTATCTTGTGGTGTGAATGAAATTATTTGCGTGTCTTCCTGTGTCTCAATATATTATCTGTGTCTTGTTCTTTTGTAAATATCTGTCTGTCTTCTCCTGTGATTTTTTTTCCATATTCTGGGTCACTGTGTATGTGCATGCATATGTGTGTGCATGTGTGTGTGTGTGCAAGCAAGTACAGTGCCTCCCTGCACAGTGCCTCCCTGCACAGTGATAGATAACACTGGCTGGCAAAACACAACTGTCTTTTTGCAAAGTTTCCAAAACAAGTTCCCAAAAAAATAATTAAAAGAAATAAATTGAATTGTAATACTACTAATAATTGAATTGAATAGCTAAGCTAAACTAAGATAAGTTAAGCTAAACCACTCCTTTATAACATGAAAAAGCAGCAGGCAGGTCTCAGTCACAGCATTCCTCTCTCACACAGCTGCTGACAGGGAATGAGCTGCAAAAGGCACAGAAGGGCTGGAAACAGGGACTTTTATACTTTTTTTCATAGATTTCATAGACATTAGGGCTGGAAGGGAACTCGGAAGATCATCGAGTCCAGCCCCCACCCAAGGGGCAGGAAGTCAGCTGGTCCCACCCCACAGACGCTGCCATTGGAAAGGTAGCCAGGGAGGACAGAAAGGTAGCCAGGGAGAAATCCTTCTCACTGGCTACCTACAGACGTCAGTCTTCCCCCCGCTCCCCCTCCCTCCCCAGCTCCCATTCTCTGTCCCTCCCCCGCTTCCCCTCCCTCTTCTAATTCCCTCAAAATGGCAGAAACAGCTCCAAAGCATCCAAAGCAGGGCTGAAGCGCTTCGGATGCCCCCGATTCGCTCCAGACACCGTTACTGGTATGCCACTTCAACCCGGAAGCGTTGCTTCAGACGCCAAAGCATCCGAAGTGGGTCCAGATCTGAAGCGGGATCTGAAGACTTTCACAGCCATATCAGCTATCTCTGCTCTGCAGCCTATCAGAAAACAGCAGGCATTTTAAGTGCAAAGGCAGAACAGCATGTACCTGATGAAAAGCAAGACTTAAGTCACTGGTGCCTGATTTCTCTATAATACCTCGAGAGTGAACAGGATTGATCCGATTCTAAGGAATTTCTGTAGTTTTGGGTCAGATCAGTTACTTGCATAGTCAGTTGCTCAGGAATACCAGTCACTCTCACACACTGTAAAGTTTAATTACTTTTAAGGCAGATTCCAGTAACATATGCTACTACACATCCTAATCCAATTAGAAAGGGCCCTACATGGTTAAACTGGACAGTGAATGTAAATGCACATGTGAGAATGTGGATGTACATACATTTTGGAACATCAGTTTGTACATAAGTCATGGGTGTACCAGTGTGTAGCGTGCAAAACAAGGCACACAGGGCACTTGTACACACGATGGGGGTTTAGTCCTCAGGATTCTATTCTATGCCCCCTAAATTGAAACAGTGGGTTTTTAATTGAAATCCGCTGGGCCCAATCCTTTTTTTCCTCAAATCTGGAACCTCCCCGTGGCCAGGGGTGAGCTGCCGCTGAGCCAAGCAGCCCCTGAGCTGCAGGAGGCCTTGGTCCTTCCCTCTGTGGTGGTGACGCCCCCCAACCCGGGGCTGCCTGGGCAGGCTGCTAGTGGGCCAGGTGCTGCCCTACCTTGGAAGCAACACTCAGCACAATCCAACTGTTCTCTGAGCCTGCCTGGAGAACAGCACCCAGCACCCTACCAGCAGGCAGGCTCAGGGAACAGTTGGATTGGTCCAGGTGCTGCCTCTGAGCTAGGGAAGCACCCGGCCCACTAGTAGTCTTCCTAGGTGGCCTCAGGGGGTATTGCCACCATGTAGGGAAGGACTGGGGCCCACTGCAGCTCAGGGGCTGCTCGGCCTGCCAGCAGCTGGTCCCACAGCCATGTGAGAGGTGGGCAGGCTCTGCCAAAAAAAAAAAAAAAAAGGATTAGGCCCATTGCCACTTCTGCCTTCAGCATGTGCCTACCAAAGGCAGAAGCAATGCGGGGCCTGATCCTTTTTTTCCACGGAACCTGCCCGTCTCTCCCACAGCTGTGGGCCAAGCTGACAGCTGCATCACTGCAATTTGCAGTGTTGCAAACTAAACTACATCTAGATGTAGTTTAGTTTGCAACAATGCAGACTCATCTAAACCCCCACCTCCCCCTCCAACTGGTGCATGTGTAATGTGTGATGCCATTAATCCACACAAATGGCATTTTCATCTCATGACCATCATGGCGACCATCATGTGTACAAGTGCCCACAATTATGATCAGTAGAGGGAGAGAGCATGTGTACAGGATAGTGAGGGTTTAGGTAATGTGAATGTTTGACTGGCTATGCAAGTATATTTGTTTCCATGCAAATGACTCTGTGTGAGTGGGCATGTGGGGAGGAAAATGTGTATATCAGTGAACATACATGCACATATGTGTGCAACTGTCTTTATTAGGATCAAATATGAGTTGAATTATATACAAATTCCTTCCTTCTCAAACCAGGCAGCCAGAACTGCTGTACTGTCTTTTATGTGTGCTAGCTTTCTTTTGTGGCCACTTGACAAGTGATCAGATTAAGCATGTATTAAGATATAATATGTTTTAACACCCAATAAGACCCCACATCACACATTTGCTGGCAACTCAAGAATTTGCTTTTGACAAAGTCCTTTCTGAGCAAGTCAGGTTTGTGGAAAACAGCTTGTATTTAACAGATTCAAGAAATTCAAATATAATACGGGCACATGTGAGCAAGGTAGAAAAAGCTGCTGTGAGCTCTAACTGAAGCCAGCACAGAAGGGTTGGCTGTAGCATATAAGTGTGATGTTTCACAATGAATAGTTCTGACCCCTGACAAACATTACATTTGTTGCATGATTAATGCAAATTTTGAACATTAATTTGTAACGTGCCAAGACATTACAGTAATTTATCCTGCAATAAAAATGGGGAATGCATCGCAAAAATGGAGAACCTACCTCAAAGTTACTTGTTGAAAATGAAGTTTCTTCATAGCAGGTAAGTATCTTGCATTCATTTAAATATCTGACATGTTACTTAGGCCCTTCACTATCCCACTGTGCACTGCTTTTCCAGCCCCCTCCAAGGGACAGGAAGGAGAGAGAACAGTTGGCCACTGGGCAAGTTGTCAGGGAGACTTCCAAGCAACCCTCTCTTGATTGGCTGCACAATCAGAAAAGTGTTTGTCTGGTTGGCAATAGATGCAGCAAGAGGTATATGTGTTATTTATTTATTTTTGTTCTAGCATACAACACATAGTAGAATGTTTCATCATGAAATAGTAGACGCATAAGAAATATATAGATGGCTTAGTTTGATTTGGGCAGTTTTCCAGGGTAAAGTAGAATGCTATTTCATTCTACACGTTGCCCTATGGCAACTTAGTGACATGGTACATCACTGAACCGTGCGCTACAATGACTTAGCGATCACATGGGTCTACACATGATTGCCAGCTACGATACCGTAGCGGTATGTTCTCCCAGTATAGCGTGCCTCTATGGTGACGTAATGGTGAAATCTAGCTGTATGCCACATGCATGGCACAGTAACTGTCCATACTGTTCCGTGCTTTAGTATTTCCAAAAGGACATACTAAAGCACAGTGCTGTAGCAACACAGCCATATGGCAATGTGTAGACACACCCTAAAAATGCATACATGCCACTTTCATGTATTAGTTGCGAAGCAGAAATTTATCTCTTGCTGTCCCTGCTGGAACCCTTCTCCTGATCCCAACTGACTAATGGGGACAAGGCCAGTCTCTCAGCTAGGTAAGTTCCAGGTAGACCTGGCTGGAATTTTCCATGTGGAAAATGGAAAGGTTGATGAAAAAAATCCCAATTAGGAAAAAGTGAAACAGAGTGTATTTTTTTCCTATTACCGTACCTTATTTAACAAAAAAGAATAGGGAGGTGCAGCAAAATTGATTTTTTACACTTTCTATGTTTTCAAATATAATTATGACCGAAAAGGAATTGAATTACAGGAACATTTCAATCAGGCATCTTTCTGGGGTGCATTCAGCATTTTAGTCCCGTGCTGTTGAAAGCAATCAGTCTCCACCAAGTAATCAGCAGTACTGCTGATCCCAGAGTCCTAGTGGTGTCCTGTGCCCCCTGAGATATTTTATCTCTGTCTCCAGAAGAATCAAAATGAAGCTGCAGTGATCTTATCTGGAAATAGCTAATTAAACCTGATTGGCAGCATCACTGAGCCAGCCTCATCCTGAAAGGTGCTCTGTTGCAGTGCAGGTAAGTGTCATTAATACCAGACAAGAGTATCATTTCTTCTCTCTAACTTTAAGCATCTGCGGTTTCTAATCAGATACATAATAGGTAAGCGTGTGGCTCTTGCACAAGCACATAGGAGGAGAAAACTCTTCCTTGTGCCTATGGCATCCCACTATGCAAGAGGGAGAGAATAGATTACACATTTAGATAATATACTTAATTCAGGACTTGTTTAAATGGCATGGCTGGGTGTGGGAGCAGGTCTTATTCTTCCCTACCCTGAAATTCTCCAGGTGTCCCAGGGGAAAAGAAAGTGCTTGAAATGCAGTTGGAGAATAATGCCCATCATCTTGTCCTCACATGTAAAATGTCTGCAAGATCCTTAACGGGCTGGCAAGCTCAGCAGATCTTTTCACTGACCCATCTCATACTAGTGGTGCATGGAGTTAGTTTTAGGCCTTCATTCACTCACTTTGCCCATAAGAGATGTCAGTGCAAACATGCAGATCATTAACAAAGGTCCAGCTTGTCTGTGCAGAAACCAGAGACCTGAACGATTTAGAGGTGCGTTATACAGACAGTTATCTGATTGAAGGCACTGCGGTTACACACAAAGTTCTGCTGGTGGTGATAACACCCTGGCAGCACTTGGGGATCGCTCCAGGTCCAGCTAGAGCAGGGGTAGGCAATGTTTTTTGGCCAGAGTGCCTAAAAAACCACAGTGTCTACCTTAGAAGGTGCCGGACTGCCGACATGCCGGAGCCCGGAGCAGCTGTTTGCAGCCCCCCGGCTGCAGCCGGCCCATGGAGCCTGGTCTGCTTGCAGCAGGGCTTGCAGCCTCCCAGCCTCCCGCCGGGAGCAGCCTGGGCTCCATGGCTGGCAGCAGCTGCTTAGAGCCTGGGCTGGCATTGGTGTGCTGAGCAAAATGGCCTCGCGTGCTGGGGGTTGCTGACCCCTGAGCTACAGACTAGGCATTAGGTTGTAACTTGGCTGGAAATTGTCTGGCCAGGCTCAGTACCTGTCTTTCACCCGGATCAGCTTGCTTCCCTCTGCAAAGCCTGACTCAGTGAAACATGTAACTGAAGAATAAAAACTTCCCAGCATGGGACCAACTGTGACAGGAGATGGCAAGTGAGGGAAGGTTCCTTCAAATTGAACATCGTGTTGAGCCGCTAAGCAGCACAAGCCTGTGGAGGAACATGCCTCTACATGCAACAGTTCTGACACCAGCTACAGCAAGCATTGCTGAGGTAACCATTTCCCCACTAACCAGGCTCAGACAGCTCGCAGCATGTCACTCATTGAGGCCAACAGCATATCCACTATGGTGTTAAGTCAGCCTGTGTCCAGGATGAGCAGAGACACAGACAGAGCAGAGTCCCAATTAATCTTCATAGTGAGCTCTATACATTCCCAGTACCGGTCTTTTTTGGGTTAGGACTGGTTGTGCTCATCCTCTTTTCTGCCATTTTGGAGGATACAACTCCCAGCAGCTCTCACAGACAGAACTACACAGAGGCAGAGACTGCGGGGCTAAAACTGCCTGACTTAAGCGAAGTTTAAGAGTCCACCAGACGGGGTATGGGAAGGAAAAAAAGCAGAAAAGATACCTTTGGTTTCCCAAGCTTTTTCCTTCACCAAGGTCCTTTAATTAGTCCTTTTTAAGTTCACTTCTAATAAAATGCTCCTTTTTTAAACATGGTCCTTGGTTGCTTTTAGTTTGTAATGTCCTATAGTTAATAAGAAGTGTATAGTCATTTATTAACCCACCCCCAGGTGAAGTCCTTGCACAATGCAAATCCAGTTTAGTTCCAGTAACCAGCATGCTAATGTCTGAGACCAGACTAAGAAACCAGGTCCCATTGGTCCAAGATGGAACAGAGTCACACAAGAGAACTCTGTTGTGTTTGGAAATCAAAGTACTCCATTAATTTCAGCATTAGCAAGTGACCTGTGCAACCTGCCCAATTCTGAAATAAAACAGGAATCATTCTCATCCTGAGACCTTTACAGTGTCATAGGCAATTGGGAAACATTTAGAGACCCCCTTGACAGCAGGAACCTTGAAAAAAATATGGTCAAAACATACTCTTCCTACAGTAAATGTTCTCTAGGAAAAATGGAAATTTTCATGACAGTTTTCCATGGTTTTTTTTTTTCAAATAAGGCTTTTTACTGAAAACATTGAGCAACAAATCTGGTTGTTTGATGGAAAATCAGAAACTTCTAAGAAAAATATTGACAATAAAAAGTAAAATTGTCATTTATATTAAATATTTTTATAAGGAAAACTATTTTTCCCTCACCAGTGCATCTCAACTTGTGGTTCCTTAATGAATAACTTATTAGCAAATATGCCTTTCTGTCTATGAAATATTAAGAGGCTTTACTGTATACCAATATGTTTCGAGGCCACTCCATTAGACCAACACTTTCCCTCATCAGAAAACATGATGCTAAACTACTGATGAGCAATGGGAATGATCCAGATATTGAAAGAATAGATGGATGAATGGTTGAATAGACAAATGACAATTAAAGGAGGTCAATATTTTTTCAAATTTTTATTTTTTTAAATATACTTTAATTGAAAT
>NW_005842594.1:568165-570052 GCF_000455745.1 Alligator sinensis | reverse complement strand
ATTCCTGGTACTGCCCAAGGTCTTGGCCTCAGGCTGTAGCTTTAAAAACACTTTCCCTAGAAAGCCACTTAATTTCATTTCACCCCACTCCCAACTGTGAGGTTGGTGGGTGGGTGGTTTACCTTTGCTGGGTGAGGGGGAAATGAGCCACTGTGGGCACTTAATACTACATACTAGTAATTAATTTAATTTAAATTGTCCCATTAATAGATCATTAATAATTATTCTTTGCTCAGAAGCAGGGGTGCCCTCTTCACCCCCTCTCCCCCTGCACTGAGCATTACCAAAGCAGCTAGCTGCCATGTGTGGTGTTGGGGGAGGAAGGGACTGAGGACTGCTGCAACGTAGGATGCCTGGAGGACTTATCAGATATTAGTCGTGGAAAGCTTGGTGTTCACAGATAACACTGAACTGGTTCACAGAGAACCAGTTCAAAATAATACTTGATTATCCAAGAATATTTTTTAAAGGTTGCAGGAGGTTTCATAGATTCATAGATTCATAGATTGTTAAGGGCTGGAAGGGACCCTTCAAGATCATTGGGTCCAGCCCCCCTGCACTAGGCAGGAAAGACAACTGGGGGTCAAGTGACCCCAATGAGGTGACTGTCCAGTCTCCTCTTGAAGACTTCCAGGGTAGGTGATTGCACCACCTCTGGAGGGAGTTTGTTCCACAAACTAGACACCCTGACTGTGAAGGAGTTTTTCCTAGAATCGAGCCTGAAGCGGTCTTCCAGGAGTTTGTATCTATTACTCCTGGTCTTCCCCATAGGTGCCCTAGTGAACAGTTGTTCACCGAGCTCTTGATGTACTCCCCTGATTGTAGTGGTAACCTGCTACCAAGTCTCCTCTCAGTCTTCTCTTCTTTAGGCTGAAGGGGCCCAAGTCACCCAGCCTCTCCTCGTATGGTTTGCCTTGCAAGTCTCTGATCATATAGGTGGCTCTTCTCTGAACCCTCTCAAGTTTTTCACATTCTGGTTGAAGTGCAATGCCCAGAACTGGATGCAGTATTCCAGCTCTGGTCTCACTAGTGCTGAGTACAGAGGAAGAATCACTTACTTGGTTTTACATAAGATACATTGGTTGATTCATACCAGAGTGTTGTTTGCCCTGCTGTCTACAGCATCGCACTGACAGCTCATGTTCATGCAATGGCCAGTTATTACCCCTAGGTCCCTTTCAGCTGTGCTGCAAGTCAAATTGTCACCACCAAGTCTGTAGGTATGTTGAGGATTATTTGCCCCCGGATGGAACACTTTACATTTCTCAATGTTGAACTTCATCTGGTTCCGATTCGCCCGCCTCTCCAGTCTGTCCAGGTCCACCTGTATCTGCAGCCTATCAGCAGGCATGACTACGCTCCCCCATTACTTGGTGTCCTCCGTGAACTTCACCAGTGAGCTCTTCACCCCCATATCCAAATCATTGATAAAGATGTTGAAAAGCACCTGACCAAGTATGGATGCTTGAGGGACACCACTGGGCACGTCTTACCAGGATGACACAGATCCATTTATAAGAACTCTCTGGGTCCTACCTCACAGCCAGTTTCCCACCCAATGAGCCATTGAGCAGTTTAGGGCACAATCTTTCAATTTTCCCACGAGGCTATTATGAGATACTATTTCATAGATTTCATAGACACTAGGGCTGGAAGGGACCTCGGAAGATCATCGAGTCCAGCCCCCTGCCCAAAAGGCAGGAAGTCAGCTGGGGTCATAGGATCCCAGCAAGATAAGCATCCAGTTTGCTCTTGAAGGTGTTCAATGTGGGCGCTTGAACCACCTCCGGTGGCAGGCTGTTCCAGACCTTGGGGGCTCGGACAGTAAAGAAATTCTTCCTTATGTCCAGCCTGAAACGGTCTTGTAGTAGTTTATGACCATTCAAC
>NW_005842594.1:557243-567717 GCF_000455745.1 Alligator sinensis | reverse complement strand
TTCTCGTCTGCCCACTTGCTGAGCCTGTCCAGGTCAGCCTGGATAACCTGCCTGTCTTCTGGTGTGGATGCTTTGCCCCAAAGATTGGTGTCATCGGCGAACTTGGCCAGTCCGCTTCTGACTCCAGTGTCCCCATCATTAATGAAGATGTTGAACAGTATGGGTACAAGGACAGAGCCTTGGGGGACCCCACTGGTCACAGGACACCATGATGAGTGACTTCCATCAATTACTACCCTCTGGGTCTGACCACGGAGCCAATTTTCCAGCCAGTGGATCGTGGTAGACCCAAGGCAACAATTGGCCAGTTTCACCAAGAGGTGATCATGGGATACCAGATCGAAGGCTTTTCTGAAGTCAAGATCTATGACATCAATCTCTTCTCCCTTGTCCAGGTGATAGGTCACCTGGTCGTAGAAGGAAATGAGATTGGTCAAGCAAGACCTACCCACAACAAACCCGTGCTGGCTGTCCCTTAAGATGTTAAGATGTACTAGATCAAAGGCGTCTTGGAAGTCTAGGTATATAATGCCAACCTCCTCTCCCATGTCCAGGTGACGAGATACCTGGTCATAGGAGGAGATGAGATTGGTAACACAGGACCTGCCCGCAACAAAGCCATGCTGGCTGTCATTCAGAATCCTACCCTCTATGGGTGAGTTGCACATAGACTTCTTGATGAGTTTTTCTAGGATTTTCCCTGGGATAGAGGTTAGGCTGATTGGCCTATAGTTGCCCAGGTCCTCCCTCTTCCCCTTCTTGAAGATGGGCACAATGTTGGCCCTCTTCCAATCCTCAAAGATCTCCCCTTAGTGCCATGATTTTTTAAAGAAGATTCTCCAGGGTTTCTGCAATGACCTCAGCCAGCTCCTTCAACACTCTTGGGTGAAGTTCATTCGGTCCTACTGACTTATAAATGGCTAGCTTTTCTATTTGGTTATGCACCAGCTCAGTGTCAATAGCGGGAAGGCTGTCATTCCCACCATGTCCCATGTGAGCCTTATCTCACATGTTTTTCCCCTTGGTCTGGTGAAAAACTGAAGCAAAGTGGGCATTCAGGAGTTCAGTTTTCTCCTGGGTGTCAGTTACCAGCTGTCCTGAAGTGTTTAGAAGGGGCCCCACCCTGCCATTTGTTTTCCTTCTGCTCTCTACATACCTAAAGAAGGACTTCTTATTGTCCTTGACTCCCATTGCAAACTTGAATTCAGTCACCACTTTAGCTTTCCTAATCTACTCCCTACATGTGCAGACCACTGTCATACAGTCCTCCTTTAGGACTGTCCCTAGCTTCCATTGTGTGTATGTCTCTTTCTTCTTTTTCAAGAGGACCATGATATCCCTATTGAGCCAAGAGGGCTTGAGAGCCCTTCTGCTGCTTTTTCTCCACATGGGAATCATCTTCTTCTGTGCTTTGAGGATCATGTCCTTGAGAAATGACCACTCTTCATGTACTCCATTTGCCTTGAGTCCCTGGTCTTGCATTGCCTCCCCTACTGATGCCCTAAACCTATTGAAATTAGCATTTCTGAAGTCCAGGACTTCAGTCCTGCTAGTTGGTTTGTCTACCTTGTGGCAGACAGTAAACATAATGATCTCACGGTTACTGTTACCCAGGCTACCCTCAATGTTCAAGTCACTCACCAGATCGTCTCCTTTGGCCAAGACCAAGTCTAGGAGAGCACTGCCTCTGGTTGGCCCTTGCATTTCCTGGGTCAGAAAGAACTCTTCAATACAGGTTATGAGGCTACGTGACCAATCCGACCTAGCCAAGTGTTCCTCCTGATCTATGTCAGGGTAATTGAAGTTGCCCCTGATGACAATGTCCCTTGCATGTGCGGCCTCTGCCAGTTCTCAAGAGAACTCCAAATTGAGCTACCCGCCCTGGTTCGGTGGCCTCTAGTAAATGCCTACAGTTAAGTCACTCTCACCAGCCCCCCTTCCCCTCCAAAGTTTGACCCAGAGGGTTTCAAGCTGCTTATCTGTGGAGCCAATGTCAGCCCCCAGAGAGGTGTACTGCTCCCTCACATAGAGAGCTACACCTCCGCCTTTTTCCCCTACTCGGTCCCTTCTGTGCAGGGTGTAACCCTCTATGGCTATGCTCCAGTCATGTGAGGAGTCCCACCAGGTCTCCATAATCCCTACAAGGTCATATTGCCCACTAGAGAGTAGGAGGGATAACTCCTCCTGCTTGTTCCCTATGCTCCTGGCATTAGTGTATAGGCATCTGAGTCCCCCAGCTGACACCCCCGATTTCCTAATACACTGTGGGAGAACTGTTCCCTGAGCTCCTTCAAAAGTAGTTATCTTAGTGTCCTCCACAACAGAGTTATCCTGTGTGCCAGTCCCTGGGCATGCTTCCCTTGGAGTTTCCCCGCCCCCTGGCAAAATTAGTTTAAAGCCCTGTCCAGAAGATCAACCATCCTGGCTGAGAACAGGTACTTACCTCTCCATGTCAGGTGGATGCCGCCTCATCCCAGGAGTCCTCTCTCCCTGAAGTGCAGGCTGTGGTCAAAGAAACCAAAGCTCTCATGGTAGCACCAGCATCAGAGGTGTCTGTTTACTTCTTCAACACAACATTTCCTCCTGGATCCGTGACCTGCAACCAGGAGCACAGAAGAAAAGACTATTTGAACCCTTAATCCCTTAAGCACAGCCCCCAGAACCCTATTGTCACTCATGACCCAGTCCAGATTACTCCTGGCCATGTCGTTCATGCCCACATGGATAAGGAGCACGGGGTAGTGGTCGGAGGGGCAGACAAGCCTAGGGATTCTCCTAGGATCCCTAAACCATCCCATTATTGGTTTAATGGTTTAAACCATTCTAAACTGGCTTATACATCTGGACACCTGGGATGCCTGTACATGAGCTCAGAGGCTACTCTGATGCGCTGTAGTTACAGCACATCAGAGCAGAATTGATTAATCAAGTCTGCTGTAGCATGGTAATTACTGCGCTCCAGCAGCCTCCCACAACTCATGTATCAGCATCCCTGTACTTCAAGATGGTGGTGGGGGCACTTGAAGGAGATTTAGTACAACAAGCTTTAGTTCAAGCTCTCTCACCACCATTTTGAAGCTAAGGGATGCTGATACACAAGACACTGTGGCATTTTAATTACAGCGGCTCTTGGATCGGGTCTAACTAAAACAGCCCCCCATCCTCACCACCTCCAGAGCACATGTAAAAGTGCCCTTGCAATTTAAACACCATTTAAAATAGCCTCGTTGTCAACAGTCCCTTGACACAGGGAAGACAGTCTTTCAATAAATAAGGAAATCATTGTTGAGTCCACAGATGACTAAGGAAGCCAATCCAAGATCCACGTGTTCAACTGCAGTTGTGGCAAATAGTTCAGGGAAGAAGGAATAATTCTGGCGATGTCTGGTCACACTCCTTTCCCTTTGTCTCCCTCATCTATCCACCTCCCTAGTGAGGTAAGTTTCCTTGCAGTGAAGAAGTCTGATAATAGTAACAAATTTGGTGGGCATTCAAGTGTCATCAGGATCTTCCACAAGGCCTCACTGGAGAGTGAATCAAAGGCTTTATTTAAGTTGGTGAAGATAGTGTAAAGATCTCAGTGTTGCTTGCAGCACTTCTCCAGAAGCTGCCTTGCAACATAGATCATATCTATTGTACTCTGAGCACTCTGAAACCATAATGGGACTTTGATAGACTTTCCTCACTAAGCAAAGTGAGTGATTGAAGAGAATGTGGGTGTGGATCTTCCCAGCTATAGACAGCAGTGTAATAAAAAGATAAATGCTGCAATCCAATCTATTTCCTTCCTTTATATGATAATGATTCTGGCATCTCTCAAGTCATTGGGAATAAGTTCATGTTTCCAGATTTTCATAATTATAGCATGTAGTTTGTGAGAAAGCTTTTTCCCACCTTGCTTATAAATTTCAGCTAGTATTCCATCAGGTCATAGAATCATAGAAGTAGGGTCGGAAGGGACCTTGTAGATCTTCAAGTCCAAACCCCTGCCTGGGCAGGAGGAAAACTGGGCTCAAATGACCCCAGCCAGGTAGGCATTGAGCCACTTCTTAAAGCCCCCCAGGGTAGGAGCCAGCACCACTTCCCTTTGAAGTTGGTTCCAGATCCTAGCCACCCTAACTGTGAAGTAGTTCCTATGGATGTCTAATCTAAACCTACTTTCCAACAACTTGTGGCCGTTATTCCTTGTTATCCCGGGGGGCGCTAGGGGAAACAAGGTCTCCCCCAAACCCTTCTGGTCCCTCCTAGTGAGTTTATAGACAGCCACAAGGTCCCCCCGCAGCCTTCTCTTGTGAAGGCTGAACAGGTTCAGATCCCGTAGCCTCTCATTGTCGGGTCTGCCCTGCTGTCCTCAGATCATGCGGGTGGCCCTCCTCTGGACCCTCTCAATGTTGTCCACATCCCTCTTGAAGTGGGGTGCTCAGAACTGGACACAGTACTCCAGCTGCAGCCTGACCAGTGTCACGTAGAGGAGGAGGATCACCTCCTTGGCCCTGCTTGAGATGCACCTGTGGATGCACGATAGGGTCCAGTTAGCCCTGCCGACCGTGACCTCACATTGTCGGCCCATGTTCATCTTGGAGTCAATGATGATTCCAAGGTCTACATGCTTTGCTGTGTTTCATCTGCTTAATGGCTTTCAAGGCCCCTTGATACATTGGTGTTGCATAATAGATCTCGTGGTATTGTCTTCAACATTAGAATCTTGGTTCAGGAGCTTTTGAAAGTGCTTCTCCATCGTGTCCTGACAGTGGAGTTGTCCTTAAAGAATTGATCCATTCTTGGACCTCAGAGTGTGCTTGGCCCATAGATAGCTTTGGTTGTGCTGAAGATACTAAGCATGTCATGGCTGTTTGAAAACTCCTGAATATCTTTTCCTTTGGTCTTTTTTTGCTCTTGAATTTCCCTCTGAGTCTTAGCTTTAATGTGGTGATGTGTCTAGCTCATGTTTGGAGTTAGTGATATTCTGCTAACCTTTGAATGCTCTCTTATTATTGGGAGTGACAGTTTAATTTTCCCTATAATTCTCATTGAACAAGTCCTGCTGTTTCTTTATGGAGAAGCCTCAAGATATTTTGCATTCCTCATGGTTGCCTTTTTTAATGTTCTCCCAGTAATCAATGGTGTCAAGATCTTCAGGGCAGTCAGAGAGTTTTCCACTGAGGTACTGCTGGAGATTATTGCTTTTAGCAGGGTCTTTCAAGCACTCAATATTGAACCTCTTCCTCAGTTGCATCTTTTGTCTCTATCATTTTGAGGAATAAAAAGGGACATGAAGGAACATATCAAATGATGATCTGCCCAGAAGTCATCTACACGGGTTACATCTCTGATAATATGGACATTGTGACAGTCCCAGGCATACACTATGATACAGTCAATCAAGTGCCAGTGTTTCGAGGGTGGTGCACCCATGATATCTTTCATTTGTTTCTTTGGCAAGATAAGGAGCTTGTGTTGATAAAACCATGTTCTGAACTCCTGCTCAGGAGAAGAATTCCATTTGAGTTGACTTTCCCCACATCCGCCTTTCCAAATGTTCCTCCCATGGCTCAGAGTCCCTTCCCACTTTCTGAAATCACCAAGAAAAAATTATCCTATCTTCCTTGGGGACAGTTGACAGGACTTGGTCAAGATAAGAACATAATTCTATTGTTTTGTCATCTGCATCAAAGGTCACTATGACTGTTGCATGTTGTCAGATGGTCAGTTCAAGACAAAGGGCCTTGAGACACTTGTTGATGCCAACTGGACATTCACATTCTGGCATCTGAGTAATAATATTGGTCTTGATAGAAAAACCAGTGCTGTGGATGTGTCTGTCTTTTTTACTTTTTCTTTACAAAAAAGGTAGAGCCACCACCATGCTCTGTGAGATGCCCTTCTGCTGCATGTCTGGTCTCAATAAGTGTACCAATGTCAATATGAAATTGCACAAGCTCTCTGGTGACAAGTGCAGTCCTTTGCTTCAGCCAATCACCCTTAGGGTCGTCTATCAGGGTGCAGACATTCCAAGTTGCAAACTTCATTACTTGATTTGGACCACAGGCAGAGTGATTCCACTAGACCTAGTTTTCCAATCGGGTGAAATGAGACAGACTATGATTATGGCACCCTCCCTAGGCTCTTCCTAAGACAGGATGAGCAGAATGAATCTTAAATAAGCCTGCTAAATCATGATTGCAGCTGATAAATTGTACACCCATCTCAGTTCAAAGTATAAAACAACCATCATACAACCATCTCTTCTGTGTAAGTCTGTGACTAGGCTCTTCTGATAAATCACTGGCACCTGTCCCCATCAACACTTACCTATAGCCATAGGACTTGCTATTGAAGGAAGATGCCTGTACATGCCTTCTTTTAACATGGAGATGCTATTGCACATAAGCAACCACATGATAATTTACATGAAGAAAACCATAATCCGATGGCAAGAAAAACCTGGATGACTGGAGGATTATATTCCACTGCAGCCTTCATCTGTCTTTGCATCCATTGTGAAGTTTTCTTTCTTCACCCAACTGCTCCACCACTGATGATTTTTATTTTTATTTTTGGATTGCTATTAGTCTAAAAATCCCCCCCCTCCCTCCCTTGACCTTAATGCCATGGGTGGCCCTACCTGGAGTAAAAAATTCCAGACTGCATCACTCTCAAGGTTATTGGTAGCACACACGCCTCTTCACGACATCAAAGTTGCAATCCTTGGGTGGTCAGTATTGCAATCCTTGGGTGGGTTAAAATGGTCTAAGTGTTCTATGTGTCTGCACTCCCTGATACTGTTGTACATGGAAAATTATAATTCTCTCTGTACAACAGTATATGGTGTAGATCACCACAGCTCTAAAGTGTGTGGTATCCTGTCCAAAGGTCTGAGTAAACAAGTATACTCTCACAAACATCTCTCTTCTCTCTACACCCAGGTATGAAATCCATCACTGAACGTTTGAATTAACACCCTAGTGAGATAGCTCCTATTTTGGGCCACCCTGGGGTCTGAACTACAAATTCTGTCCAGCTAAAAGCAGCACCCTCACTACAGCCCATGCTAAAGCCTTGAGGCTCCATAGGCAAGGGCTCTGACAGACTTGGATCCTCCTGTATCATGTACAAAGGCACCTACCACACAATCACCAGGAGATTTCACTTCTTCATCTATAAATGAGAATGTAAGTGGGATAACTAGTCTGCTGGCTTCTACAGCTGGGTTTTTCCCCCAGTTTCCCAGCCACTCCTCTCAAATATAACACAGTCTTTAAGCACCAAAGTAGCAAACAGGCAAACAAAACAAAAACTTTCTGCCCTGTCCCAGGCACAAGGAGGGGGAAACCTTTAGCTCTGGGTCCAAAACAGCAGCCTGGCCACTCTGTGCACTAAGCTGTTAGCTTACACCTGCTTCCTTGCTCCTTGCCAACTGTTCCCTCACAAGTTGCCTTCTCCCAAATCTCACCTCTGGGATTTTAAGTTTTCGGTGGGACACCCTCTCATTATCAGAAGGTGCTGCAGCTTAGCAGGGCTGGCTGCTCCTATTCAAGGAAAAAACTACCCTGTTACAGGGAGACAATCAAATGTGGCAGCATTTGAGAATGGTCAAGATACCGGGGTGGGGAGGAGTGGGGGGGGACATGGCAAAAGGGACCTAACTGTAGGAATATATTACAGACCTCCGAATCAAGATGAGGAGCTAGATATGGAATTCTCCATAGAACTAGAAGAGGCTGCGAGAGCACAGGATATGGTCGTCATGAGTTACTTTAACTACCCAGACATCTCCTGGGAAAAAACACTCAGCCAGATCTGACCAGTCACATAGATTCCTGACTTGTATCAACGAACCCTACCTGTCTCAGGAAGTATATGGACCGACCAGTGGAAATGCCATCCTAGATTTCGGTTTGGCCAGGGGGGGATGACCTGGTGAGTGATCTGAAAATAGGTAATCTAGGGGACAGTGGCCACAACACCATCACTTTCACTGTCCATCGTAGGGCTGGGAAATCTGTCAGTAAGGTGCAAATTCTTGACTTTAAAAAAGCTGACTTAAATAAGCTAAGGGATTTAGTGTGTAATGTCCTATGGGATCGTGGACCACAGAAAAGAATTGTGGATGAAGAGTGGTCGTTCCTCGAGGATACAATCCTCAGTGCACAGAAGTTGTCCATACCTGTACACAAAAAAAGGTGGCACAAGGGCCAAGAGAACATCTTGGCTCAATAGGGAAGTCGCAGATCTTCTGAAAAAGAAAAGGGAGGCTTACCAATGATGGAAGCTAGGAATACATGGTTGGTCTACTTCTCTTCTGTGGCAGTTGCAGGAAGTGTTGGTGGTGGCAGTGGCAGTGCAGCAATCAGTCTTGAAACCAGGAAGGAAGGAATGTGGAGGGGAAGGGGCGGATAGACAAGAGCATAGGAAGGTTTATTTGAAAACCACCAAGAAGGGCCTGCCATGAACACATGAACAGTATTCACTGGCAGGCAGAGAGAGCCTCCATGCTGTGCAGTGCTGTAGCAAGGGGGGCTGGGGCAAGCGGGGCAAGTGCCCCAGGCACCAAAATGAAAGGGTGCCAACAGGTGCTGCCCAGCCAGGGTGGGAAACGGGATGGATCTGCAAGGACTTCGTCTGGGGGCATGGGAGGGGGGAAGGGCGGCTCCCACTGCTGTGTGTACTCCCAGGCAAGAATGGGGGTGTGTGCCCTCTGGATCTGTGCACTGGGTGAGAGCGAGCTGCCACTGTGGGCTTTGCCCCAGGCACCAAACCTCATTGCTATGGAACCTCAATCCACCCACCCTATTTACTTGAAAGTAAACATGCCTGACTCCTTCCCCTTATCATGTCACTTTTGTCTATTTTGGCATCCACTACCACCACCACCCACCACAGTGGGGCCCAGCCTAGTGTCAGGTGTCCCTTACCAATGCAGACAAGTGCCAGTTGTGGAGGATGTTATGACGCCCTCTTGCAACTCCCGTGTCGGAAAGCAGCTCTCATCCTGCACTCGACTGCTGTACTGCACTCAACTTCAGCGTTCACTCACCTTGACCACTGCAATCACATTCCTGTGCCCCTGATGGGCAACTCTCCCTGATGGGCTGTGACCTTCTGCCTCTGATCTGCTGTCTTTCTTTGCTTCAGACATCTCTTATCAATACAATGTATGCATACCCTGACCGCTGCTCCCACAATTTATAGGACTTCAGCGGGTCAGGAAAAGGTCATCCCTACCCCCTTGTTTCGGTGCAAAAAACCAGTTGGTTCTGACATGCTGGCACCATCCTGAAAATTGTTTTGCCAAAAAGTGCCAAAACCCTGTGCAAAAAGAGCACCCCAAGAAACCTGCTCCCCAAAAGAAAAAAACAGCAAGAGCACCAAAAGCCTTTTGCAATGGGGTAGGGGGGCACATTTTGGTAGCTTTGGAATCTGCTTAATTTTTCAGCTGCAGAACTTGGTGGGGTATGTGAGGTGAAATGTTTGTGGTCTCCCCCTGTACAATGTAGAGGAATCCTGGCAACCCACCACCCACTGTTTTTTTTTCCCCTTGTGCTGGCTGGGATTGCCCAAGGAAGGTTGTCGAACAGGTGCATGACAAGAGGGTGCCTGAATTCTGCAAATTATCCTTCCCCCCACCCCTCCTTTCAGTGGTAAATATATAAATTGGTACATGCATGCAGGTGCCATTCTGCAAAATTTCTTTGCTGGATGGGTTCGTGCTTAGATACGGGCTAAATTTCTTTCCTGGTAGAGAGTGAAAAATAATGCAAGGATCAAATAATTCAAAAGACACTTCTGGTCCATATTGAGACTCATGCTTCACTTGAAGCACAGGAGTATTATAGTTTCATAGTTTCATAGTTTCTAGGGTGGCCCTCCACCCAAAATAATTGCCCACCCATTGCAGGAATACCCGTGGGTCTGACTATGGGATGAGCTTGTGCGTTCCAGACCCTAGCCGCCCTGACCATGAAGTAGCGCCTCCTGATGTCCAACTTAAACCTTCCCTCCGCCAGCTTGTGACCGTTATTCCTGGTCACTCCTGGCGGCGCTCGGGGGAACAGGGACTCCCCCAGTGCCTGTTGATCCCCCCTGACTAGTTTATAGCAGGCCACAAGATCCCCCCTCAGCCTTCTCTTCTGGAGGCTGAACAGGTTCAGGTCCCGTAACCTTTCCTCATAGGACCTGCCCTGCTGTCCCCTAATCATGCGAATGGCCCTCCTCTGGACCCTCTCGATGCTGTCCACATCCCTCTTAAAGTGCGGCTCCCAGAACTGGACGCAGTACTCCAGCTGCGGCCTGACCAGTGCCGCATAGAGGGGAAGGATCACCTCCTTGGTCCTGCCTGAAATGCATCTGTGGATGCACGACAAGGTACAGCTGGCCTTCCTAGCCGCCTCCCCACACTGCCGAGCCATCTTCATCTTGGAGTAAATAATGACTCCAAGATCCTTTTCCACCTCCGTGCTGACAAGAGGGGAGT